>NW_026125444.1:4885000-4997500 GCF_943737965.1 Phodopus roborovskii
GTGAACAAATCAGTTCCTGTAAATGTTTAGGTTAGGTGAAAAGGCGGCTATCTTGATACATAATGTAGGATGAGTTATTTCCAATTGGGGGGAGCAGGTGAAACTTTTTGATATCGCTAGCCATTTTTTTTTTATCAACAGGATTTTTTCTCCTATTTTATTGTGAACACTACTTAAATATATTGAAAAATTTTTAATTTGTCAATTTTTACAACTAGCATGTTGTTAACTTTCTTCATTAAACATTTAAAAGATGTTTCTATTCTTCCTGTATTTCATAGAAAATTAAAATACAGGATAAATCTATTTAGAAACCCTGTTTTCAAAGTTAATATGCACTCAAGTAAAGAAATATAAGTTTTAAATACAAAAAATATATACTTACTACAAGTTTACATTATTTTTAATAGTTGTCTAAAATTTGAAAAAAGATGCAATTGCGTCCTTTTAAAAACTGTTTATAGTTGAAAACATGCAGTTTTAAAAATGTATGGATACATCCTTACTTAATACATAGGTTTCTTTTTAATTTCATTACAGAAATATAATACTTAAAAGTCAAAATTTTAATTTCTTTAAGACTATTTTTAAAATGTTCATCTTCTTAAAAATGTTTTTATTCATTTTCTTTTATTTTATGACTGGAATTTTTCTGGACCTATCATTTTGTTTGCTTAGAATCTGGAGAATATCAAAATTGCTTACTTCTTACGCTTCGGTTCCTAAATAACTCCGACAGGGTTTGTGACAGTCTCCAGCAGATTTCCAGTGACCTTGTCTCCACTGCAGACCATCAGGCCCAGAAGAGTTAAGGTTCAAACTGATCCTGATAGGCATTTCCCTATTCATGCTTTGGTGACATAAGAGATGAACACAGGATTGATATCAATCATGTCTAAGGTAGATTCTGCAAAAGTCTTGCTGTGCGCCAGTCAAGCCATAGAGCCCTTAATGAAATAATAGGATCCTTAGTTATTACCATAATTTTTATAGAAAAATCCTCACATCAGAAATTGTCCCCTGCCTCTGTCAATCACACACTGCAATTAACTTATTAAATTGCACTTGTGTCAGATTGTCTACTAAAGAGGAGAGACTAGAAAGTTCTTGAAAACACATTCTTCTTCCACATCCTTCAAACACTTCTGAATCAGGGAATATATGATCTCCTTTTCCCTTTTAGAACAAATTATTTTTTCACTTTTGACTTAAATTGCAGATTTAAAAAAAAAAGAAAGAAAGTCTACTTCAGTGAACTGGATAGCTATACTTCAACCCCCTTGCTACCTCCCTCCACCCCACAGGGGAAATAGCAATTAACATGATGATTAAGATATGCCTAATGTATTAGCAGTGAAATTCAATCCCTTCAATATGAATTTTGCTTTAGAGTATATGAAAGTCACAAAGATGAGTAAGACATATTTCTTGTCTCTAAATAGGATCCTACTTAATGGTAGAATAAGAAAGTAAAAAATACATGTACAAGAGTGGTTAAAGGTAGCGTTTTATATAAGAAATTAAACACATCATTAATTTAATAAAATATTGACTGGTTAGCTGCTGCATATTAAATATCTATGACATGATTCCTGACCTCAAATAGTTCATGGCTCAGTGCTAGAGATGCACATAAACAAATGATTGCAGGACAATGAATCAATGGCATAATATAAGGTGAACCATGTCTTGAGGAACATAACAGTAGGTGAGAAAAGAACATGAGGACACAGAGAATCAGGGAAACCTCACAGTTGGGGCCACAGTTCAGAAGGACCCTGGAGACCTCAGCAGAAATGACATCATTAGGCAAAGACTAGAAGAGCAGTTGGCCCTGTCATCTCTGGCATTTGAAAAGCATCCATTATCTCTAAGACACAGTTGCTCAGGCTGCCTACACTTCATGGGGGACTGGGAATTTCCATCATGCAATCTCACTACCTAGAATGCCATGTACTATTGAAATACACTCAAGGCATAATCCTATTTCTGGAAAAGGAGAGAGATAAAATGGCATGTGTATTAATTAGGGAATAATTAGTGCTGCAAAATGGAACAGCTGACCAGAAGTTTAAATACAGAAGAGTTTGCGGAGAAAGTGCCAGCTGCCAGCTTCTCTGTGGTCCTTTTCATCATAATAGACCTACTATGTGTTTAGGAATCACTTAAAATTCAATCAGAAAGATGTAGGGGGACAATTTCATTTTTTCATTTAAGAAAAAAAACTATTTTTCAACAAATTGTCCTTTGTCCTTACAGCAGGGATAACTGGGTGACGTGCATATCCCTAATTACAAGGGAGCAAGAGTAGAAAGTCATGCACTCAATTCTCTGCCATTGTAAAGGATGACATTGGAGTAGGGATTTGGGGTGAACACTAAGTGGACCAATCTGCACCATTCTTGACAGTGTATATTCTCAGGAGACTGTAGCCAGTGATGTGTACACAAAATCACAGTTCCAGGCTGCCCTTCCTATTTACCAGATCCAACTTCTGCAAGTTCCACACACATATTTTCTCTTTTGTTTTCAAAAACCCCTGCTGTAGACTGCTATTCTCAGGTAAACAAGGCTGTCACACATAGGATTTTTCAGCAGCTGGAGAGCTATGATTTTTACTCATCTTTATAAATGATAGAGTAACAGTCAGGTGTGTGGCTGCAGTTGTGTAACCCCTTGTCTTGTCTTTCATTCTGTTGATTCCCAGACTTAGATGGAAAGGGGGAAGACAATGATAAATAAATGTTTCTTAGTTCTTGGTTTCTTTTCTCACTTGCAATCAGTGTTACACATGACCCAGTTCTCCATGATGCAAGGCTAAATGGAGGTCTGTTGCGAACAGCTTCACTTTCTATATAAAAAGGAGAAGCCCCAAGGAGAAAGTCCTTCCCCTTATTGTTTCTTCTCACTTGAACTTAGATTTTATTCGTAAATGCACAGTAGGCCTGATGACTGAAACTTAAAAGAAGTCTTGCCTGTCCATCAAATGAAGGAACTTTCACATAATCTTATTAATGAAGTATAGTGAAATGCCAATAATGGTGGTGTCTATGTCAGGCATAGTATAGAGATTAAATGAGGTGACAAATGGGAAGTGCCATGCACAGATCTGGGAAGATGTCACTGCTTGACAAGTTTTAGGCTTTTAAAAATATGTCATACCTCTGTTATGAAAGTAAATGCTCTCAATTTCCAGTTACATGGTAAAACCAGAACTTAGATATTCTTACTGCTAAGTCAAACTTTGTCGAAGTTGTTCATTACTAATTCAATATTTATGTACTTTTGTCTTTTTTAAAATAATCTAAGTTCTTCAAATGCCATTTGCTAACATCCCTGGTTGAACACTTCTTACTTATCACAAAAGGATTTCTTTTTAGGGCTTGTGATTATATTGCTATTTCTGGTATACTGGGACTGATTTCATTACACTAGGACACAAATTTCATGGCCAAAATAAGATAAATGAGGCAAAAACAAAAATAGAAAGAAAGTTAAGTATAACTTATGGGCAGTGAAATTTAGGAAGTCTTAAAACAACAGAGATAAAATTTTCTTTTCATTCCAGAGAGGGTATAAACCAAACGAAAAAGTATCTCATCATGGATTATTACACTCGGATTACTTATAAAATATAATTGACTAAGTTACTGCAGCAACTAACCATTGGCAGTATCAACAAGAAATTTTACACCAATCAGATTTTACCTTTTATAGTATTGACTGAAATCTTGGTGAGGGTAAAGTCCTCATGAGGCACTCTGAAATGCCTACTAAAGGTCTTGTGAGTCTTAGGATTTTCCTCTCTTCAGCAGGGAATGGAAGAGAGCTCATTTCAAGAGGGTCTTGGGTGGACATCATACCTAAGCTACTTCAGATGCCTATCATATGGGCTGGCCTACAGGAAATAGCATAAGAACAACAGAAAAGAGCAACTTACCTTGAGAGTTAAAAAAGGTGTTTATGTCTTTGCTTTCTTTATCAACACCATCATGACTTAAAGTTATGAGGGGAGAATCAACTTATCAACAGTTTTTTATAGGTTATCACAGTAACTTTAGAAAGATTACAGTCTCCATATGTACTTCATGTGTATGTCCCAGCCCCTAATCCTTTATCCAAAATCATCTATCAATTAGGAGAATGATTTGTTTTCTAATAGTATAAAGAAAATAGTGTGTGTCTACTCTGCATGACACAGAAAAGGATCTAGAACACCACATTATAATCTAATTCTTCTGCTCAGAAGAAATGAAAAAATTCACATTGCTTGGAAAGAAATAAAAACTTGAATCTTTTTAAATTGTTTTAAATACTTTTGAGAATTTCATGTATGAACACTATATTTACACAGTTTCTATCCCATTTTCCTCCAACTCCTCCAGTGTTGTTCTACACTCCCTCTCAAATTGATGACCTCCCCTTTAAAAATTTTATTGTTAAACACATGTGAATACACACGTGTGTGTGTGTGTGTGTGTGTGTGTGTGTGTGTGTGTGTGTGTGTGTACCCTGAGAAGTATATTTAATGTGGTTCATAAATGTATGTGTTTAGGGCCAAACTCTTGGGATTTGATAACTCATCGTTAGGGAAAACCGATTCCCCTCTCTCAGTAGCAGTTATTTGCCTATATTTTCATGTAGAGATAAGGCCCTTTGAAATTTCCCTCATATGTGATGTTACCATTATGTGGGTCTTGTTCTGAGTCAACAGTATTGTTGAGAGTTCATGGATGCAGCTTATCTATCATATACAGAAAATACTATGTCAAAACACACATCCTTGTCTGGACTGAGATATTCACTTTGTCCACACCTGTGGCACAAATCACGCCCATTGGGGTGGAGACAGGGGTGGATGTTACCTGGGGGAACTAAGTCTGAGGAGGGGGCTCTGAGAGCTCTCTTGCTTGCAGCACTGGGACAGGAGTACATCCGGAGGCATCCTTGGGACCAGGAAACTGCTGGGGTTTATCTGTCTATGTTGTAAGTTATTTCTCCCTGAATAAACATCTATTCAGCTTATTTGTTTCTCCTGATCCTTATTAAGCATCAATACTGGTCCTCTCACCTTGCTCTCTTTTCACCCACATTTAGCATTGATGTTACTTGAGTCCTAAGTGTAAGGCTTGTGTTGTAGATTTCTTAGTTGGGACTGGGCATCTCATGGTCAGTTGGCGCCTGCACTTTGAGCACTTGTGATTTCTGTAATTTATTCCATTTATTACAAAAAGAAGCTTTTTTGATGACAGGTAAGAGTTAGAAATTATAGTGGTTTAGGAAAATGACAGCAATGAGATTCCTCTTGGGTCCAGACAGACTTGAGAACACCAGCAAAGATTGTATTGTATACATCACATTCAGTGAGGTAGATAGTTACCTACAGTGTAATCAGTGAGTATAGTGTCCCCTTGCTGCTTCCATTGCATCTGAGACTTCACTTGGATGGCAGGGAATGAAGAAATCACAGACATGTAAAGAAAAACTGGCATTAAAAGGGATGTGTTGTGTCTGATGGAGAGCACCAACCCAACAACCCAACAACCACAAATCTCATTATATATAGAAAAAGAGGAGAGGGCAGAAAGTATTTGAAGGAGGTTTCTGTAGGCAAGCAGTCTCAGACTGTTAACAACCAGGAGAAGGAAGATGCATTTGCCAGTTTTGCCCCACATTTCCAGCATTCACTCTCAGACTTGAGGAAGACTTTGCCGTCTCTCTGAGACTGAGGTGAGCAGAGGGATTGTCATTTTCCCACAGGTTTTAAGTACTGGTCCTTGACATGACTGAGCTCATATCCACAATACATACAGTCACTCAGAACATCATTCTCTCTTTATATGTTCTTTCAATGTGGGCTCCCCACACTCCTTGGAGCTTGAAGCAGATATTTGTGGCCTTAATATGGCTGCCCTCTGCAGTACAGAAGTGACATGCTCTTCTTTGTGACTGTCTTCCTCATATGATGTAGGATATATATATATATATATATATATATATATATATATATATATATATATATAAAGTTTTCTTACATGAGACTGGAAAGGTTATTTTCTCTCAGGCTCCTGCTTTAAGTCCAGACCTTGATTTACTTCCTGCTTCTCATTGTGTCATTATTTGTTTATGTTAAATAGGGCAGCATTAATACTTGCGGTTGACTTATACATTCAATGTACTACTCCAGTCTTTGAAGAAAAGCTACCAAAACACTTCGGAGGCAGCCTTATTAACACTATTACCTTATATTACTGTACTATACTGTATTTCTTGGATTATCATAATATTGAATTCAATTTATTATGATTTTTAAATGATATGCATGAAGCTGGATCTTCCCTATGAGTCTGTCTCTAATATCTTAGTCACTTGATGAACCGAAACAGAATTCTTTCTTTTGTTCTTCTACCTTTTACCTTAAACACCATCCCACATCTTCCTTCATTGAAGCAGCTGTAGATAATGGCAATTGATGGACACTAAAAGAGGCAGAGAGAGAGAGAGAGAGAGAGAGAGAGAGAGAGAGAGAGAGAGAGAGAGAGAGAGAGAAAGGGGAAAGGGAAAGGGAAAGGGAAAGGGAAAGGGAAAGGGGGGGAGAGAGAAACAAACAGATACACACAGAGAGAGAGATCAAGTTAAGGGGTATAGAAGGAAATTAATAGTGGCAGGATATAGGACTCAGAGTGGAGGGAAAGGGGGTTGGTGTGGGGAGCAGATGTCTTGAGTGAATGTGTATTGTTGACAGGGCCATGATCATATCAAGAACTGCAGTGCTTTGGACCCATGGGAATGACAAAACTTTCCATATGTCAAGCTCAGAGAAACAGCAGCCTTCCCTGTTTGTGTGAGAATCTTGGCAGTATATGCAAATAATATCCATCTCTACTTCTTCCTCCAAAGTTTACAGCT
This sequence comes from Phodopus roborovskii, assembly GCF_943737965.1. NCBI lineage: Eukaryota > Metazoa > Chordata > Mammalia > Rodentia > Cricetidae > Phodopus > Phodopus roborovskii. Next base: position 4,891,910 of record NW_026125444.1, read on the forward strand.
GAGACTGCTCCCCTGTAGAAACCTCCCACCAAGACTAGGTAACTCCTCTTCCTTATGCCATACATAATAAACACTGTGAGTTTCTCGGCTATGTAAAGGAACCCTCTGAGGTAGCACAGCCAATCCAATCCCAACTTTTCTGTGTGTGTTTGTTGTTTCTTCGGTGCCTGATACCGTCATTCCCATATCAATTAGTCAGATTTCCAGGAAAAGACACGCAAGATATTGAAGGGTGCATCAGATCCAAGTACCTTGTTTGTATGTATAAACATTGAATAAAATATTTTTAAAATTAACTGAGGAGTCTAGAGAGATGGCTTAGAAGTTATGATCACTGGATATTCTTCTAGAGGACCAGGGTTCAATTCTCAGCACCCACAAGGTACTGGAAAATCTGACATTCTTTTGGCCTCTGCATGCATACAGACAAATACTTACATGCAAAGTAATAAAATAAAATTAAAGAAATCATTGAATTACTCTACTTAAAAATTTAGTTCATGAGCTTAATTAGATGGCTCAGTGGGCAAGGGCACCTGCTGCTAGGACTAAGGACCCAAATTCAATCCCTAGACCCAACACAAAGGAGAAAGAATCAATTCCTACAGGTTGTACTCTAACCCACACATGAGCACAGAGGTACTAGCTCACTCATGCACACAAACACACATGCATGTACACACATAAAAAGTTAAAAACTGAGTTTATATGTCTGATTGCTGCTTCATAAAATGTCTATCAAACTACCAATTAATTCTTCTGGTACTATTTCTTCATTAACTACCACAGTAAAAAATAATTTATTGTACTGAGATTTCCATGAGAGCATAACACTGGGACTAACAAATATATATTTGACTTCGTTGCTATTACTGTTCCAAGAGGTGAATGTTCATAATAACAGATTTTCTTCTTTCTTTAGTAGATGGTTTACTTTTTTTTTTTTTTTTAACTTCCAAAGCTTTTTTTCTTATAAGCATAGACATAAGGAAATGTTGATTGGAGGAAATTGAGTAAAGAATTAGTCATCAGTATTTTTTTTTTTTTTTGCATTTGCTTATACTATGAAGGCTTTGGTCACTTTTTATATAGTTTCTTTAGCTTAATCTACATGATCTCACAATGGCAAACTTTCACAAGTTTCATCGTGTTTCCTGAGGATTTTTTTTCTTCCAAAATCTCTGACATTGCTATGCATTTTCATATGTTCTCTTTGTACCCCACATGTGCCTTTTCTAATTAATTACAATTGTAGTTAATTACTTATTTAGGCTCTGTCCTCCTTCAGGATTATAAAATCCCATGTCTCCTCTACCACAGTCTCCAGTTCCTAGAGGAGAGCCTGGCTAATCAGGGGTGCACTGTACACTTTCTATAGAGCAACAGTCTTCTAAGAAACAATAAAGAATATGCTTTCTATCATGAGTGGTTTTGGAAATCTCACATCTAATATGCTTACATATATATATATATATATACATGCATACATATGCATGTATATATGTGTTTAGTACTTTATGGAAAATTAACATATTTCTATGTTCAGTTTCTTTAGGAAGACTTTTTGTTCAGGGATTAGTATGAGTCAAGAAACTTCTAGATAAAATACACAAACAATTCTTTGGGGGTAGCTTTAAATATTACTTTTTAAAAAGTGCTTTAAATCTTGGATTATGTTATTATCATGGAAGGCGCACTGCATCTACTTTTTAAATTATGTTTCAGGGATATATTAAATATATTTTAGTGTAGGGCTAGAAATGTATGATTCCTTTCTCCCTCCATCTAAGGATTGGGGAAAGGCTAGAACTAATGACAAGAAGGGAAAACTGATCTATGTTTTGTACAAGAGATGAAGATATACAGAAGGCTGATGGGAGATGTCGTTCTGTAAATATATTTCTTTTATTGGTTAATGAATAAAGCACTGTTGGCCAATAAGAAAGCAAGATAAGCATGACTAGGAGACAAGGAGGATTCAGGAAGAGAGAGGAAGGAGATTCAACATGGAGGACGGAGAGAGCAGAATTCTGGACCCTCTCTCCAGTAAGATAAGACCATGTGGAAATACTTAGATTAATAGAAATGAGTTAATATTTAAGACATAACTAACCAATAAGTGATGCTTGTAACAAGCCAACAGCATTATATCTAACACAGTGTGTTATTTGGGGCTGGCACTGCTCTGGGACCAGGCTGGTGGAAAAACTGCTCATAACAGAAGTCAGTTTGAATGGACCATTTTTAGTTTGTGATGGAACAAAAAATGGGTAGATGACTGAGCAAACTGTCTATAGAATAATGGTAATAGACCTGTATATGTTATATAATAAGATACCATTCTATACTACAGAAAAGCCTGCATGCAGTATAGAAAAATGTTAATAGACATGCCCTTCAGGAGCCTTCCTGACTTTTCTTCATCTGTCTCTTCCTCTTGGATAGGGGATAGGATCTCTCTAGGAACATATCTCAGGATACACTCTCAGAGAGGGAAAGTAGAGAATGTCTTCACCAATAATTCCTACTAAGCAAGGCAGAGGCTAAGTGTACAAGTCTTAAGGACTGGTTCTAGCTGGCAAGACACACTTCAGGCAGATGAGATCTAGCTTCAAGGCCTGACTTGTTGAAACCTGGAAACAGGGGGAATGATGGCAGAAAGAACTTCATTCTGAGTACCTTTCCTTCAGTACAAGTGTTCAGCTTATGTTTGTAGGTATCTGAGGTTGTTGTTTTGGTCTGAAGAGATTTCAAGGAAGGGGAAACAAACTTTGTCTAGATCAAGACATACAGCAGAATTAGTCCGGGGCCTGACACACTCGCTGTGCTGAATGCAAACTGAGCCCCACAATCATTTGTGACTGGAACTCATAGAACAATGAATCCCATGTTTATAGACTGGAAAATCCAAAGGGGCTGACAGGTAAATCGTGTTGACATATTGCTTGTGATTGTTTCCCAAAGGAAGGATTCATGTCTCCTTTCACTGCTCTTTGCTGTCGTGATGATTCGAATGACTCCAGTATAGAGAGCTGGTGCAGGAGTAGCAGTAACATAGACCATGGGGGAACAGAAGCATAACTGAAGATACATCTACCTGAAAGATAAGATTCTGGACCGATGTGTACTTCATAAGTGTGTTTCCAAAATATTGGGTTACCTCTTTCTGGGCTTATTTTAAGGAAAAAGATGAATGGCTCTTCTTAAAGCCATTATTACATCATAATTATTGACCTGAGAGATAGCAGGTTAAGAAATAACTATATCAACAGACCTGACCCAGTGAAATAATTTATTGAAAAAAAAAAGTGACCAAAATGACAATGCAGTCTTATCTGTGTGTTACAATATCCATTGCTAAAGATAAAGGACTGTAGAACAGCAAGACCATTATTACCCATTTCTTCTCTCCCTTCATTGTTCCTTGCTTGCTTAGGTATGTGCTTCATGGTACATTGCAGCTCCTCTGTCCTTCCAATAAGAGTGGGAAAAAAAATAGACTTTATGGCTGGAGTATCAAGACATCCTAACCTAATAGTCACAATAAACTTTATTTATTCTGATTTGTTTCACATTTTTATTATGTACATATTCATCCTTAATTATTTTTCATTTCCATTGTTATTAACCTTTATTCACCTTGTGTGTGGGAAGATCAGGAAATAAATATTTTGATAATGACCTGATGTATCAAATTAAATGAGGAGACTCCCTCTTTAATTTAGAAAGCCTTCCTTAAGGGTAAGAGCCAGATTATACAGAGGTGATCCCTGAAGGACAAAAAGCATCCTTTCATTATCTAGTGGACTGAATTTTAGAGCAATCGAGTAAAATGTTTATGTACTAATTACTAAGCATTAATTGTAATTTCTACTCTTTGTAATAGAATGCCAGTTTTTCTTGTAAAGATGGTCTAATAAAGTCAAAAGACATAATTTTCTTTTAGATCTTTTAGATTTGTTATTCATGCTTGTGTGCAAATGGGTGTCTGTAGGGGCCAAACTATGGCATTTAATTTCTTTGCATTGTTGTTACTCAGATGGTTGTGAGCTACTTGACATGGAGGCTGGGAACTGAAATCTGATCCTCTATGAGAGCAGCCAATGGTCCTAACCACTGAGTCATGTCTCCAGCTCTATCACCAGACATTTAGATGTAGCAAGAAAAATATGTTTTCTTGCTTCTATGTTTATCATACTTCACTGTCATGCAGGATGCAAGGGTGCTAGGGAGTATTAGAGATTCCAATAATGTGTTTAAAGACGTATGTCCACTTTTACCCATAAAAATCTATTAATACCGGTTTCTGCTTATTCTGTAAGTGTACTTCCTCATATAACTCTCATTCAGTGAAATTATTTTCACATAGGCAACCTGGAGGCCAGCCTGGGACATTATCACTAAGGCTGGACATGAAAGCAGAGATGTATTCACTGATGTCACGGTTAAATCTCTAATGTCTATCTTTCCTATTTCTCTATCCCTATCTATACTTCTCTTCCCCCAGCCCAGTTCCGCTGAGGTCTGTAAGAAGATGATTGCCCTTAAAGGGGTGGTGTTCTGTGAATCCTTATTCATGTCAGAGTGCTGCTCCTTATTAGCTTTAATTTTTTTCATTTCTTCTTAGTTTCTAAGCCTGCAAAATGGGCTTAAAAAAATGAAAGGATGTAAAATCCAGTGCATTATGCTAATCTCTTCATTTCAAAATAACACATTTCAAAAAGGCAATGTACTGTAATCCACATCCCAATCAGAACAAATAAGACAGAAGACTCTAGATGTGAGTGAGGCAGCAGACACAGTGTCTTGTACTCTGTGGGGTGTCCACCTGCCAATGACTGATTTTACCAACTGTGCACAAGCTCCAGGCAATGACTTCTCCTCCTCTGAGGAACCTCAGGCTCCTGGACACACAAAGGCCGAACTTTGTAAGCTGTACCAAATTACGTAGCCAATGTTAGAACTTACTTTTACCTAGAAAGGGTCTAAAAAAGCCTTTCATTTACAGAATTTCAGGTATGTTAATATAGACATGCATATAGAACCATAAAATCTAAGAATAGATTGTTCATATAGAGTTGTTATGAGATGCTCAGAATAGAAGAAATTCGGTTAAGCTTGCTTAAATTATGAAAATAATGCTACTATTTCTGTTGCTGTTTTCTTCAAACCCTGACCACAATCAATGTCTAAATCTTAAAACTGAGTCCACATAAAACATTGTCTTTAATTCCTCTCTTTTTAAAGAAAAAACCTGAGCATCTGGTCTTCATTGAAATTATAGCATCCTTTATATTAGAAAACATGTCTTTTCTTCTTCAACATTCCTGTCTCTGGAATCTTATAGTTATTCAACAAATATTTGCTGATTTTAGTACCCAAAGAGATTCAAAATCCTATACAATATTAAGTGTTCAATTTTTATATGTATTTTTTTGCATAAGGAAAAAATATAGTAGTTGATGGGGAATGTTCTTCTGTATATATATATTTGTCTTATTGGTTGATGAATAAAACACTGATTGGCCAGGCAGGCAGTGACATGGCATGGCAGAAACTGCCACTAGCTAACTATAGCGGTCTCGAGGTCTGTACAGACAGGAAGGAAATAATGTAGCTAGGAAGAATCAAAATATAAGCAGGGACAAACAGGAAATCACTCTCTTCTCTGCAGAGATGTAACAGGCATAGGAAATACAAGTCCATCATTTCTGGTAAGCCAAGACCACATGGAAATACTTTGATTCATGGAAATGAGTTAGTATTTAAGATAGAGCTAGTCAATAAGAAAAGCTAGTAACTGGCCAACATTGTCATAAATTATTATAGAGTCTATGTGTGTTACTTTGGGACTGATGCGGCTGTGTACATTATAAAGTCTACACCACTTCATGTGTGTAACATTGAGTGAATAAATATATAGATTGTAGATGGTAAGTAGGGGCTACATACTTCACAGTTAAGGAGAAAAAATTATAAGTTAGCAAGAGGAAAATCTCTGCCCCGAGGATTACAACTGTTGGCACACACAAACAAAGTAATTTATGCATATGGAAATATAGGGATACAGAAATAATTATTGATGGGTCTATATACAAAAGTAAAAACCACACTAGTTTGTATTAAGAAATCTAAAAAGTAGGACACACAATAGATATGAGCACATATATACAAACACAGCGTTCCCAATGAAAAAATGTACTAATTTAAGAATATTGAATAAATATCTAAAGGACACAATGGTATGAATAAATGAATAAATAAGAAAATGAACAATAAGGTACAAAGCTTTCATATACATGGGTTCCAAACAGAAAATTAGAAAGTATGGTGAAATAAGTCGCCAGTAGTACATGACACAAGTATTTGCTGTGGGTACAAATGAAGGTGAAAAGTAGTGAATGAACTTGACAAATATTTAGGTTCATTATGCAGTCACAAAGGATCTGCCCCTGAATGCCTATCAATACTGTGATAACCTTAAAATAAGTCCATAAGTAATGTGCTATATTTCCTTCAGAAATAATATGTAAATTTTGAAGAAAGGAAACACTTGTAACCACAGAGAATCCTGTGTGATACCATAACTAAATGACTGAAGTGAATATGAGAAGTAATAAGTCAAGTTGGCATCATAGCCTTCCATTTTCATGATAACAGAAGGGCATCTCATGGCTGGAAAAATGTATCAGCTCAATATAATTATGATAAAGTACCAAATAGTTAATAAATGTTTCAGAAATGTTAAAGTCATAAGAAACTGGAAAACTTAAAAACTTTCACAGACCACAAAAGCTTAATGCAACATCATATAAGAACTGTGATGTGATACCTTAAAATTAGTTTAGAAGCAAAGTAAGGACTTTAGTGGGGAGATTGATGAAATGGTCATGAACTCCAAGCTTTATCACCCCCTATTTCATCCATAAAGCTCTGGGAACATTACAGAGTGAATGTAAGAGCCAATGGATTGGAATTGGAATGAGTGAAATGATATGGTGGCTGCTCACATTTAATTCACAATAGCTGTGCTCACCTATACAAGACCTGTTCAAGATCAAGCCAGTTAAAAATTCCAGCATGGTGTAGAACGAGTATTCCAAAACCCCATCTTTAGCTGAGGAGCTATTGGTAGCTGACAGAGAAAGAAAATCACTTCTCTGTGAGTATAGCCACTGGTAGGTTCTTAATGTTCCTCTGCAAGACCCTGCGTCTGTGTGCACATGGGCAACACCTATTGAACCAAATGAAATAGGCTTTTAATTGTTGATTGGGAAGGAAGATAAATGCAGAAGGAGAGGGAGGGGAAGGAATATATACTACCAAAAATGCTTGAAAAGCAATAAACTATTTTATATTATCTAAAAGTATACATGAAATTACATATAACACAGGTAAGTATACATAACTACATGGTTTAAATAAAATTATAAGACTTTGAGTGGTAAGGCTCCTCACAAGAGCCATAATCTTAAAAAGCACTAGTACCAGGAACAAGAAACCTACTTTTGAGTTATTAGAAAAGTGGGTTCAAGGAACTCCTAAACAGTATAGGGTATTTCTGTTGCCCTTGGCTGCCTTCCATAAGTTGAAGGTGAACTTCTGTTCCTGAAGACACCTTTTCCTTTACATACATGACTTAGAAGAATGATCTAGATCTGACCCAAAATCCCCCTCCCTGATGACTTATTTCTCTAAAACCAGATGATGCTGTGCAATCTGCCATGGCTGGAAAACATTCAATATTCCTACCCATATGAGACAACTGTGGGCCAGGACAATGACAGCCTAGAAAGAGATCCCTAAAGACACAACAGTAGCCCTTATATCCATGTAATACCTAATATCTGTCTAATTGGATTTAAGGCCAGTTAGCATGAGGAAACTCATGCCTGGTATTTACGCTTCTAACCATAGGTAAGTGTAGCTCTCATCCCCAACAAAGAAAATTCTCTTTGCAACAGAGTAGGGCATTATAGACAACCAATAACTGGTGAAGATGGAGAGGAAAAGTAACTATGGGATATTCAGTCTCAAATGATATGTCTACAACACAACTCCTGCAACCAAATCTCAGTGATCATCACAGAGGAGGGATCAACCAAAGAAAAGGAAATGTATTGTGAGATTGTGTTTCACTGAAATGACAGGGAAGCCTCAGTCATGTTGCCTCTCAATATGATTCCCTAACCAAGACCTTAGTGAATATAATACCACTAGACACACTAAAATAGAAGGAGAAAAATGCCACTGGGCCCCACCCAAGACAAAGACTACAGGCAACTAAGAAACACTAAAAATCAGGAAAGTCTTCTTCAAGGATGAGACCTCCAGTTGGTTATTTAATACAAAGTGATCAGCCCTGAAATTATATACATGTAAATAATATTAAATGGACTGAGCAGGGTATATGTATATATTTATATGTTTATGTACATGTAAAAAAGAAACATGAGAAATATGGGAGGAAGCAGGGGGAGGATACATGGGAAAGGTTGAAGAAAGGGAAGGGAAAGAGAAAATGATATAATAACATTTAACAAGAAAGGAAAATAAATATATATTAACAGAATACAACATAAAAAAGGAGTAGAGTAAGTATTGGGGAAGATGTGATGGAAATCCTAGCCATGAAGAGAAGAAAATGAGAAGTAGACATGATCAAGATATACTGCATACATATATGAAATTCTCAAAGAATAGGTTTATTAAAAAAGAAGAAGAAGAGGGGTGGGCATGAGGGAAAAGGAAGATTGAGACAGAGAAAGAATAGAGGAGAAAAAGAAAGGACATACCATAATGGAGGGAGCCATTATAAATTTAAGGAGAAATCTGGCACTAGGGAAATGTCCAGAGATCACCAAGGAACCCAACTAACAACCTAAGCAATAGTGGAGAGGCTACCTTTAATGGCCTTCTATGATAATGAGATTGATGACTGTCTTATATGCCATCCTAGAGCCTTCATCTAGTAGCTGATGGAAGCAGAAGAAGACACCCACAGCTGAACTCCTGGAATTCAGTTACAGAGAGGGAGGAGTGATGAGCAAAGGGGTCAAGACCAGGCTGGAGCAACCCACAGAAACAGCTGACCTGAACAATGAGGAGCTCATGTACTCCAGTCTGATAGCTGGGAAACCAGCTAGGACTGACCCAAACCCCCTGAGTGTGGGTGTTAGTTTGGAGAACTGGGCAGTCTATGGGGCCTCTGGTAGTGGATCATTATTCATCCCTAGTATATGAATGGATTTTGGGAGCCCATTCCACATAGAGGGATATTCCCTCAACCTAGACACATGGTGGAGGGCCTAGGCCCTGCCTCAAATGATATGACAGATTTTAAACAACCACCATGGAAGTCCTCACCTTCCCTGGGGAGCAGAGATATGATGGGCTGGAGTTTGGTTAGGGTGATAGGGGAGGATGGGAGGATGAGGGAACTGGGATTGACTTGTAAAACAACCTTGTTTCAAATTTAAATAAAAAAAGGGAAAAAAACAATTGGTACTTATTCATTGGAAATGTGAGAGTTAAATAACTGATGTTTGGAGCTAAAAGAGTTTGAAAGGGATCACCTTAGTAACTTTAGGGAAACAGGGTCAATTTAGGAGAGCAAGAGACTGTTTTGTTCTTATTTTTAGTACAAATTTTTATATTAAATTTTATTATTATTATTTAATAAATTATATTAAAATTTTAATTTTTTAAATGTATTACATTGTATGTGAGCCTGTATCTGTATTCATGTGCTAACATTCATGTGTGAGTATATGCGTGCATTCCTGTGTGTATGTGTGTTCATGCGTGTGTGTTTGTGTGTGTGTTCATGCTTGTGTGTGTGTGTGTGTGTGTGTTTGTGTGCGTGTATGGTCATATCACAGCACTTGTGGAGTTGGTTCATTCTAACTTAAGTTGAGTTCTGGGTTTGAATCAGGTCATTATGGTTCTGCAGCAAGCTCTTTATCAGCTCAGCCCCAATTGGACTTTTATAATTGAACAAATACTTTAGCTTGGTTTTGTATAATCAGATTAGTTTTAACAATAAATAACAGCTCAGTAGATTCCTGAGGATCTAAAGTCATGGATCATTTTAAGAGTTAAAACAAACAAGCTGGTGCCATCAGCAGTTGCATATGCATGGCTACTGCCTCCTGACCAGTGGTTTTGAGGGCACAGATTAACACAGGAACACTGCACTGTGTAGAGTCTAGCATCTATCATACTGAAAAAGACAGCTACCCAGAAATGTTTAGAAACTTCTGAAAATCAGAATGTCTTAGAAATACAACAGATCCTTTAATAGGTTGACCTTTTGCCTCCTATTATATAACATGCTAAGTTCAATGGGAATATACAAAGCACAAAAAGCATACCAGATAGTTGCTTAAGGTAGATAAAAGCAAAACAAATATCTAGGAAAGAAAAAAAGTAAATAAAAAGCTTCCCAAAGGAAGGTGAGAATTGAAGCTTTGAGGGAGTCCTATGCTGAAGACTTGGTGGTATGTTATTATGGTGGGGTGTGAGGGGACCAAAGCTTTAATCTCAAATTTAACATTCATTTTTTTTTAGCTTTCTTACTTTTTTTTCCCTTCATATTTCCAGTCATCACCATCTACCTGCCTTCTATCATCTCCTTCCCTCCTTGTTATTTACATTCTTCCATGTTTTTCATCTTTTTATAGAGGTGGCATCTTTTGAAGTATGCCTTTTATCTCTATGGCTAACAAGAGCACTATTAATAATAGGGATGCTGAGGTAATGGGGAGCATGTCACTTAATAGAACAAGAATAAGGATTCTTTAATGTAGCTCTAGTTAGATTGCTTCTTTCTCACAAGATTTCTGATATCATTTCAGTAATTATTAAATATTAGATGTGGAAGACAACCCAATGATACTTAGAGTTCTTTAATGTTTAAAAACTTTTGAGGCAAAAACTTAGATATGATCACTTTACTAATAGATTACTCCCATTCTTAACATTTGTCATAATTATTCTGAATTACTAATTTCCAAAAATATTCCTCTAAATAGAGTTCACAGAACTTTCTGAAAAGTCAAAAGAATACAGCACATTATAAGCTTCTGTAAATGTGGCCACTTAATTCTATTTCTGCATTTTGTTTATGTGTCATCCACAAAGGTAGCCTGGCATAGTTGCCTGGAAAAAGATATATATATATATATATATATATATATATATATATATATATATATATTACTTTAGTGTGATGAGCTTTTTCTATTTTAATACAAATTTGATAGGTAATACCCCAAATATCATCACAGCTTGGTACTAGACGTTTTGTTAAATATTTCTAAATTCCACTTGTGACTGAGTGATTTGCTGATAAAATGTGTAAAGACTAAGATATGGAATCCAAGTGATTTTTTTTTCACTCAAAGTAAACTAATTTTTCCCTCATGAACTAGTTGCTTTTCTCATTTCTGTGATCAAATGCATGCCAATAAGTAGCTGAAGAAAAGAGAGATTTCCTTTGGCTCATGGTTTAAGGGAACATGTATTATGGTGGGCAGTGATGGTAATGGTAATGCCAGGGCTTGAAGCTATCTAGAAGTAGGCTGGACTATTAAAACTTAAGAGATGAACTACCTGCAATAATCCACTGTCTCTAGCTAGGTCCCAGCTGCTGTCCAACCTCCCAAAACCTTGCTTCCAGCTACAGAAAAAGTGTTCTAACATTAAAACTAAGTTAACAAAATTCTGTTAAAGGCAAAATAAAAATTTAGGATAGTCAGACAGTTTTAGATAGGTGATCAGTTCTACATAGCTTCTTATATGAAATAATGGTTTTGAAAAACATTATACTGCCAAGAAAACACCTTGGACTATGTGAATTGTAGTAAGGTAACAGTTTTGAATTTACTGGTAATTTATGAATAGGGTACATCCATCTCTAAACATGAACACTCAGTAGATGATAATGAAACCTATCAGCTTACTTCTTCAAATTCATATTAGAAGAAAGTTAGTAACTACAGTAACTAAGGTGGATTGAGACCATTAGATCAAAACTCAGCAATTAACCCTATGCAGTCTCTTGCTTATATATCAGTAAAGCATCCAATCAGCCAGCTATTCAGTTTGAAAGTTTCACATAAACTGTGTCTCCCTGTCCCCATACAATCAACGGCAGTAATCAGTTACAGCACTTAAATGTTCTATGCATTCATAAAGCATCACCTGTACTTAAAAGAAATAAGCATTTTAAATATTCTTGATATTATGATATCCATCTCTGATGAGATTTTGAAAGTGAAAAAATTATCAAATGACCCACTGGGGAGGTGTATTCATCTAGTATTACAGATTTAAATATTATAGTTTGCTGTAACAAACACCGATCTCTAATACTCACCTTTGGAAATATGGATTTGTATACCTATCGACATATTTAACATCACCATTTGCATTTTCATACTAGTTTTAAATTACCATGTCAAAAATAAAAATTGGAATGGTTTCAGTCTCTCTCATACAAATGCATACATGGACATGCACATGCACACAGGCATTCGATACCTATAGTCTTGTATTTGAGTTAATGGCAGGTTATAGTGTTTGATCATGCACAGAATCTCATAGTCACACTTTCCATGAGGTGAAAGTGTGTAAGGAGTACGGTTTTTCCGCCTGCCGCTGCGCCAGCCCCAAAAAATACACAGAGACTCTGTATTTGATATTATGCTGTTGGCCAGTTACTTGTTTCTTAGAGGCTAGCTCTGTCTTAAGTATTAACCCATTTCTATGTATTTCCACATGGTCTTACCGAGAGCGGAGGAACAGCGGTTCTGTTCTCTCCAGGCTCTCCATCTTGACTCCTCTTTACCACTTCCTATTTCCTCCTTGTCTCCTAGTCCCTCCTATCTTCCTTTCCTATTGGCCAACAGTGCTTTATTATTAACCAGTATGAGAAACATATACAAAATGACATCTCCCATCAAAAGTGTTTCTGTTTCAATCTTTTGGTCAGCAGAACGCCACCTTTTTATAGTTTGCCAACACTAGTTGGTTCAAAATCTCTACAATAACTTCTTCTTTCTCATTAGAGTCTAAACACCATGAAGCCTAGGACAGTTTCTGTTTCCTTTGGTGCTTTATTCATAATATACACAAATTTCTCAATAAATATTTTGAGTCAATATATAAAGCAAGCCACTGACAATAAATAAATAAAGTCCTATTGTGGGATGAACTACAATGAAATGATGTGTGTTCCCTAGAGGGATATATTAGTGGTGTGGTACCTCTTCAGCCCTGTTTAGAAATAAGGACTTGATAAGTATATATTTAGGAGAGAAAGTCTTTACTCAGTACCTAAAAATAAGGCCTTACACATTCTAGGTGAAAGTATGTGAGAAAGTCACCTGTGGATGAGGGTTGGGCCTGATCTAAACACATACCACAAGGAAAATGTCATTTGAAGGAGATAGAGTTTAGAATGTTATGACAACTAACCAAGGAATGCAAAGGATTGTGTACACCACACAAAGTTAGGGAAAAAAAAAATGGAATGGATCTGCGATCTACCCCATAGGCCCCCAGAGTTGAGCATAGCCTTGTCAACACCCTAATTTCAGAAGTGTAACATGGGTAACATACACAAGGCAATGTTCTGGGTTTTTGTTTGTTTGTTTGTTTTTACACCACTCTGGTTTTGAAAACTCATTATGGCAATTCTGGGGAATGAACTTATAAATGTTTATCCTTTTCCCTAACACATGAAATGTTGGCTATTCAACAGAATTTTTAAGTGCATAAGTTTTAAATGAATATAATGAGGACTTCTTTTTGTATGGAGTTATAATCACTACTTTTAGCCAGCAATAGTGGTCTTGGGCTTAGATTACCTGTCAAATTCATGAAATAGAAAGACTTCCTTTATTGCCTAAGAAAAAGTCTTTACATATGTTCCAAGAAAGGATGGGAGCTAAGTACAACATTCCAGAATTCCCAGGATAGGAAGAGCAAACATGTTTGCTTCCTACAATTACCCTGCCAGATCTTGAATCTCTTTATTGTATGTGTGTGTCCACAAAAAGTTAGTTTGGTAGGAATGTACCACTTCAGTATGGGTAAATGATCAGCTGTAAAATTCTATCAGCTTTCCCACCTGTTTAGGCTTACTGATAGTCTTTCCAGGGGAAGGGACCTAAATTTAATCTCAGGTGTAAATCACTGCTGATGAGTTATGGGCTTCTTATACACAGCAACATAATAAACAGGACACACTTGTCCTGATGCTGCTATGCATCAGTATATTCCCATAGTCATGTTTCAAGAAAGAAGATTTAACCTAAGGGCAAATCTTGGATATGTATGAGACTAGAAAAAAAAAATGACCTGTAATTGGGCAATGACCCATTCCCTCTACAGAGTGTATAAATTGCTTAAAATATATATTTCTAGGAATTGACTATATTTGGTAATAAAAATGTTTCTCTGCTTCTGTATGTAGGGCATTGCATTTTTCAGAACATTTATAGAAAGCTCTATTTTCTAACAACTCACTGAGGCAAATTAATGAACTTAAGCCATTATAGTCACACAAAGGAAAACACCAGTAACTAATTCATGGATGGCTTTCCCACTGAATCTCCCAACACCAGTGTTTAGGAGTCTGCTTCTGTTATTACTGAATAAAGTCAAATCAGAAATAGTCTGGTACATTCTAAAATAGTTAAGGTCAAATCACACAAACTGTGATTGTTAGATATTATAGATTCCAGTTCATGCACCTATCTGGGGGATGGTACACATGTCATTGCCATCAGCACTTTGCTACTTTGGGTGAATGTTTTTACCTATGTGTGGATGGCTTTAAACATGGAACTGTCAAATTTCTTAAGTTTTCCAGCCAGCAAGTGGAGTTACTCTGCCATAATAATTGCCATAGAACTAAGCAAAAACTAGTTAACCAAATCTAATGAGTCTTTCCATAGGAAAATACAAATGATAGAGAAATATGACAAGTTATTAATGAAAAAACCCCATAAAATCCTACTAACACATTTTGTTTCTCTTTTGAAATTACACACACCACACACACACACACACACACACACACACACACACACGGATATGTATTTCTTGTGTTAGTAGGGCATTGTCATGGATAGTATAAATATCATTATGATTAGTTACTTATCTCTATAGTTTGGAGTTTAGAGTTTAAATTTTAAAAACTTCTCTAATCTAATATTTTCAACAAAGGATACAAGTTTTAAAAAGTTATCACAAATTGGAATTCCTTTATCACATATGTTTATGATCTGAGCATGCTATATCATCATTCCCCATTTTGATTTCTTTGGGGAAGCTCTCCAGTAAACATACCTGCATGTCTCCTTTTTGTGAAACTTTAGTTTTGAAGAGATAGTCTGGTGAACAAACACTTGCTGCACAAATGTGAGGACATGAGTTTGGATTTCAATAATGCACAAAAGCCAAATGTCTTAGCTGGTTGGAAGTCCAGCTCTTTTACAGGGAAATAGTAGGAGAAGACAGGAGAAGCTTATGGTGCCTGTAGACAGACCTATGCAGCAATGATCAAAAGAAATATGTGTCAAAGTGGAAGATGACAAACCAAGTTTTAGGTTATCCTCTGACATCCACACACATACTATGGCATGTGTGTGCTCACACACAAAGACATATATACATACATGCACAAATAACTTCCACCTTCAAGTGTAGATGAAATTTACCAAATATTTACAGGCTAAAATTTGAGCTATTCTCTTAAATACTGGTTGGTCCCACTGATGTAGAAGTAAGCCACAGACACATTTTTTCCTAAAACCATAAGCTTCGCAAGACTGAGACTTAATTGCTACCTAGTTTTAGCGAGATAACTCTCTCGTGGGATCCCCATCTTGAGTAGAGTTGAATTTTTCCCCTGTGGGATCCCCATCTTGAGTAGAGTTGAATTTTTCCCCTTAAATAGAAAATTCATAAACTAATTCATAATGCGGGAGATGGTGGGGCTCATTTAGAATATACTCATTAACTTGTTAATTCAATAACTAGTTATTATACCATCTTTTGTATCCAATACTCAGCCAGGAAGTGGAAACACACCACACCAGACTTGGAGGTTATAGACATCTCTTCAATAACCACGCAGATACATACACAAATTACAAACAAATAGTTTTGTTCCAAGGAAAATTCCTTGGGTCATCACAAAAGACAAATTAGCTTTATTTCATCTTTCTTGTTCTTGGAAAGATAATTTGATAGCATTTCATAGCTGTTTAAATACCTGGATAGTAGTTAGAAGACCCTCTTGTTGCAAGCAAAGAATAAAGTGAGATGTGTCATTTGTTTTTTTTTTTTTTTTTTAGTTTCTCTGGTACAACTTTAATGTCTTTTACAACTAGTCCTGACAATATGCATTGTTGCATGTACTTTCTAGCCTGATCCTGCAGGAGATTAGTCCCCAAGTAAACACACAAAGACATATTAATTTATAAACTGTTGGCTGATGGCTAGGGCATACTAATGACTAGCTCTCTCTTAATTATTAATCCAATTCCATCAATCTATGTATTGCCACAAGGCTGTAGCTTACCATTTAATCTGACATGTTACTCCTTGGGCAGCATGGCATCTCCCTGGCAGACTCTTTCTGCCCCCCTCTCCCCAGCCTTATCCTGGTCTGGTGGACCAGCTTATGCCTCCTGCCTGGCAATTGGCCAATCATTGCTTTATTTATCAACCAATAAGAGAAAGATATACAAAAGGACATCCCCCATCACACATGTCCTCCAGGAAAATCTGACTACTCCATAGTATAGGGAACTCTGACCCTGAACTGCAAGACTTGGTAATCATAAGAGTAACTTTAGAGGGTGAGGCCCCCAGAAGATGAAGCTTCGCAGCTGTTCTGAACACTTGCTGTTGGCAAATAGCTCTGGAAGGCCAGTACTACCTGAAACATACTAGAGTGAAGGACTGCCTATGGTACACTGTTGACTAACAGAAGCAACTGTCAAGGCTAACTTTGTCAGTAGGTGACTTTACAACTCACTGGTCTGCCAGGTGCAATCATGCAGCTTTGACGCATGCAGCTTTTCCTAATGCTAGACTCTAATATCAACACTGGCATGTGCTTAATTTTAAAACACAAACACAGTCATCTCAGAACTTTAACATCATGACCTGGAAGGCCATAGAAATCACAAAGTGATAGTGTTCACCATATCTAGGAATAAATGCTTAAAAAAAATCATAGCTTATGTTGAGCTGGATACACACATATTTGACAGGATTGACAAATCAATGACACAGAGGAGAACAGAAGTGTTCAGTCTCAAGGGACTTACGTAGTAAAGAAGATATGTAAATAAAACTGTCTGTGGTGGTTTCATTGAGAAATAACCCTCATAGGCTCAGGCATTTGAGAACTTGTTCTCCAGTTAGAGGTGATGTTTCAAGGGGTTTAGAAGTTCAATGTTGCTGGAAGAAGTGTATCACTGGAGAGAGTCCTCGAAAGTATATAGCCTTGCTCTTTTTCCAGTTTGTTCTTTCTCCTCTGTGCTTGGAGATGGGGATGCGACCTCAGCTTGTTGCTCTTATCAGCATCCCTGCTACTGGCTGCTATCTCCCTGCTCTAATGGACCCCTGTCTTTCCAGGAGTGTAAGGTCTACTAAACTCTCTTCCTTAAGCTGTCTTTAATCCTGGGATTAAAGAAAAGTAACTAATATACTGCCTAAGGGTTCTGATTTCTTATTTTCGCCTCTCTGTAAAGAAACCCAGTGAGGACATCGATTGAGGACATTAGATTGATTGAAACTTAAAATGGCAGTGAAGAGCATGTCCCCTAATTCTCTGTGGTAATTTATATGATTTCAGTCTAGGATAGTTCCACACCTATTAGAGCAGACACAATAAAAAAACCGAATGCCCATCTTGTTTATGAAGAAAAGCCCGAGGTTAGTGCACATGCGTTTCACGTACCCTGTGTAGGACATCAAAGGGATCATACATCTCTGAATATCCTACAGAAGAGGGGTTGGTTGATTCACTGAGATGTTAGTGAGTCAGTGCTTTTGACATATATATCACTACTGTGGTCTTGTTGAGAAATGACCAAATGTTGTAGACAAGCAATGCATCCACAGGACAAATCAAAGGTGAGGTCAAACACAAGAATTCCCCATTTGTTATGAGAGGCTTGTTGCAGAGAAAATGCCTAAATCCTAACTCTGCAGTTGGATGCTTACAGAGGACTCTTATTTTTCTCTCCTCTGACAAAAATTGAAAACAATAATATTGTTTGTTGTACTATTTTAATTCAATAATATAATAATTTTTTCAGTGCAAAGAAAATAAGAACTAAAGTCAGCTGTGGTTAGTGAAATAATGGATCTTAAAGCAAACGAAACAACCACAGCTTTAATAGACCAGCATAGGTCATAACTACATTGGAAAACGGATCCTTATACCCACCAATAAGTGTAGCTTTCACTCCTCATCAAAAAAAAAATATTACCTTTACATCAGACATTACAGAAAACCACAACTGACCAAATGTGGAGATCAACAGACTATGGTATGTTTAGCCCCCAGGAGATTCATTTTCAACACAACTCCTGTACCTAAGTCTTTGGAAACATCAGAGGAAGAGAGAGGGAAAAAATGCAATAAGGAAAGATTGTAAGAGCCAGAGGACTAAGAAGTCAGTTTTGAGAATCTCCTAGAAATATATAGGAAAATACACACATGATACCTAGCTGCCTAAACAAGACCTAAACAGTGACAATATCAGGAGACAGAGTAGACATATTAGTGGAAGGTGGTCCCACTACTAGACAAAGAAGTATGGCTCCTGTGAGGAAGAGAATTATTTTCCCCCAGGGATGAGCCCCCTAATTGTCTATCCAATACTAAGTGGTAACCCCTGAAATCATATTCATACAAATAACACGGGACACATCCAGCAGGTTGTATTTATGTATTTATCCATATATATCTAACAATAAAGAAAAAATAAATATGGGTCATGCATGAATTTAAGAGACAAGGAGTGGGGGAACTTCAGAGGGATTTGAAAGAGGGAAGGGGAGGGGGGATGCAACCACATGTCAATTAAAAATTTTAAAATAAAAAAAAAATCTTTGACCTACCCAGTACAAGATGTTAAATTATGGGCTATGCTCTTGCATTCTTATCTCTATATTAATAGATTTCTAAAGGACTTGCCAGGCTTAACATGTTCTCTGTCTTTACATGGTGATGGAATTCTGCATTTGTGGTAAAAACACAGCTGTTTACAGGTGTTTATCTGATTAGTTAGTATGTTCCAACATTTGTTAAAAAAGAAATAAAAATAAATTACTTCTCAGCAGGTTTAATTTTATATAATAGGCCAGAATAATCTGAAGCTGTAAGCAACACTTGCAACTTAATCTGAAGGAGGGTAAAGTCCAATTCTAAACAAAACTAAAATGTATAAATGTCCGAATGAAATTAAAGTACATTTTTGTGTAAATGAACACTCTGTAAAGTCCATATTGAATCCTGATGCACATTTAAAAAAAAAAAATTCTTATGTACAATTAGAAAATTAAATGTGTAAGTAGTAATACTTAAAATACTTAAAGTAAGTGTATGTTTTGTATATAACATTTTTCAATATTCATTAGATTGACCAGAATAATAGTATAGGAGCGAGGGATATGACAAGATGTGCTTTAACGAGAGAAGGACAGCAAAACTGACCAAGCCATCAAACAATCGTACATGAATACAGGCAGAAAGGACACCTTAGGTGAATGTCATGCTGATGCCCTAAGGGATTCAGAGGCTGTAACCTAGCTAAATTCAACATCTTGTGAGAGGTGAGAGTAGGAAAGCATGCTATTATATCTCAGAGGAAACATTCTGATTCTGGTGTCTCATTCTCATGACAAAGGTGGCAACCAGCATAGAGAATAGCACAGCATGGATCCGTTCTCCTGACAAAGACAGGAGGAAGAATGGAAAATAATGCAAAGTTAGTGCCTTCTTGTTCAAATGTATTGTAATCTTCAGGTCTTCCTCTCTTCCAGCAAGGATGTAAGACATTTAGTCCTGACAGTGTGACTGTGATCTAATAATTGCCACAGCTCCGGGCTGTGGAGCATTTCAGGGCTTGTTTTACAAATAGGAGGGTGTATTATCATTTACAAGTGTTTTAACTTCTCCTGAAAAAAGAAAAAAAAAACATTTTGAAAAGGAAACATAATTGTTATGCTGTGTAGAACATAACATAACATCATAGCCTATGGAGACCCGGAGTCTGCAAAATTTGCAATGAGGTAACTCTCAAATATTTGCAAGATAAAATAATATATTGTTGAACAAAGACATGCAAAATATGCTGTAGAAGCCACACTTAAATTGGTGGAGGTAAGTCGGTGGAGCTGGAGATAGTATATGAAAAAAAAACTCACTCTTTCTGTATACATATTGTATATGCTAATAAACACAAACTAGAGCTTGTAATAATTAAATTAATTAACAAAAGGCAGAAGAAAATCCACTATTGTGTTCCATTAAAATATTTTCTAAGGGGCATAGCCCCAAAGGCAAAGCAAACTGGGAGTGTTTACTTTTAAAATTTTAGTCTGTGTGCAAATATTATCGGTGCATTTATTTCATATTTTTGTATTAATCTGATCATGCTAAACTAATTAAAGAAATCACAAATACAACTTATTAGGACTCCTTAAAGTCTTGTTAACATGAACTATCAAAGCTTACTGCCAAAACAGGATTTCACTGTGACATTTTGAATTCTTAAACAGCATTTTGTAGTGTTCTTATAACGGCATGATAGGGGTTTTACATACATTAAAACATTTTACTTGTGTGCTCTGCAATAATGAGTATTGAGTTGGAATCCTGCAATTCTATACTATGCTAGAAATGGTAGTGCAGTTGCCGGTGATAGGAGCTAGGGACACAGAATTCTGTAGGGGCTCAAGGACAATCTCATCCTGCAGTGATGAACATGAGAGACCTATGTTATCAGGGAAGTCATTACACACAGGAGATTGTCCTCTGACCTTTATATTCAAGCGAACCTAGCACTTATAGGAGGTATGACTCTGTGAGAAAGCATTGTGCCACTTATAGGAAGAAACCCTAATCTGTTTTTTCCATGGTAAAATGATACAATGATCATGTCTACCTTGTTCACAAACAACAGTAAGAGATATAAGATGTGGTTTAGTGAAGAAGTCACCAGCAAACTGGAATTATGAACTTTTTATTTGCCTTCTGTTTAAATGGTTCAATACTACATATACACACAGCTTGCTCCAAGTAGGAAATCAAGTATTTATGCATCTAGGTAAGGCTAGGTAATAGATAATAGGTACTTTGCTATAGGTAAATCTATTGCATAAGCATCATAAAGAGCCCATCCTAAATTTTGGTACTTCATCTTTAAAACCAACATGCTTCCTTGAGCAATGTACTGTGACCTCCAAAATAATTGATTTTAAGAGGAAGCAAGGCTAGGTCCATTAGAATATTCACTGTTCATAAGACAGGATGTGGGTAAGAGCAGGAATCTGAATCTACTATACTAGTAGAGATCATGTTAAGTGAGAAACTGTGGTCCTTATGTAAAACAAATAAAAAAATGTTATTTAAATAAAATAAAATTTAAAAATGTGTAATTTCAAAAGGAAATTTAAAAAGAAACTGAAACATTAAATTAAATACTGGTCAGAAATAGAAACATTCAAGCTGCTGGACATTGGTTTGAAACAAAATATGTATATGTCTAAAAAAAAATTCAGCAATAGGAGCAATAATTAACATTTGCATTTTATTTTAGTGCTAAGGAATTGAACTCAGGGTGTTTGCACATGCTAGGTTTTTTCTCTTTCACTACCTGCATTCACATGCTCTACGTGTAGATGTTAACTATGGATGAGGCATGATCACAGACTCCAGGCATGTACTATCTCATATTCAAATTTCCTATGATAGAGGATAGTTTTTATTGTTATTCAATAGCATATGATTTTGCATGTAATGGTACTGACACACGAGAGTCTAGAAATTGTCCCAGGATACAATCACTGAGAAAAAAAGAGTGGATTCTAACAAAGTAAGCATGCAGTAGGACTTGGGACATTTGTTGCTAAAATATGACCTTATATATTGAAAGCATACAGAGGGGAGGAGAATTGAGAATACGTTTGTTTTTCTGAGGGTTTCCTGAAAAAAAGCATGTATCAGTGACAATTTTCACTGATATAGTTTTAAAGATATTTCTTCAGGTTGGTTTGGTCTGGGAAGTGTATACTTCCTATAGACATAAAGGAATAAAGAGAAGCAATGGAAAAAGAAAAACCACGGAAAAGAAAATTGTCAGAAGGAACTCGGGACAGAAAATGTTTTGTTTATTTATTTATTTATTTATTTATTTATTTATTATTTTGCATGTCGATTCCTGTTCCCTCTCCCTCCCTCCCTCTTACCCTCTCTGCCCCCTCACATGCACCCTGGCCACCCTCCCCTCCCATTCCCGCACCCCAATTCCACATGTAGGGCAATGCCATCCAGGTGGGTCAACGGCAGCCCACAGACTGGGAAAAGATTTTCACCAGTCCTACATCTGACAAAGGGCTGATCTCCAAAATATACAAAGAACTCAAGAAACTAGTCAACAACCAAATAACTCTATTAAAAAATGGGGTACCGAACTGAAGAAAGAATTCTCAATAGAGGAAATCAAAAAGGCTGAAAGACACTTAAGAAAGTGCTCAACATCCTTAGCTATCAGGGAAATGCAAATCAAAACAACTATGAGATAACATCTTACTCCTGCCAGAATGGCTAAAATTAGAAACACCAATGAGGACTCATTCTGGAGAGGATGTAGAGAAAGGGGAACACTCCTCCCCTGCTGGTGGGAATGCAAACTCAACTCATATAGCCATTTTGGAGATCAGTATGGTGGTTCCTCAGGAAAATGGGAAATAGTTTACCACAGGACCCGACAATCCCCCTCTTAGGCATATACCAAAATGATCCACATCCAGAAAATGTTTCCAATGCTGCTACCCATTTAACATATTTATGGTTAGTCTTTCTGCAAGTGCTCAAGTGAGCATAGATGGGTTTTGATAGCCTTCCCCTCATCAGATGGCAACTGATCTATTTTCCTGTAGTCTCCTATTTGGTCCCACTTCTTTCTTATATGCTCTAATTGGCTTTGAGTTGTTGGTGCTATTCCCAGTCAATAGTTGGTTACAGGAAAAAGGAAAGAAAGTGTAAGTTAGGACAGTTTGGGAGATAATTAGACTATTTTCAGAATTTCTATTTTATAAATAAGAACTGTTCTTATTTACTTGTTTGAGAGGAGTTACTGAATGTCATTAGAAACTGGAGAAGTTATACTCGATATATATATATATATATATATATATATTATATATATATATATATATATATATATATATCACTTTATAACACACTGGAGAAACAAAGTTTAGTGACAAAGCTGTCAGATCGAGCTGTCCAGGTAGAAGATGAGTGATGGCTGCAAGATAAAAGACTACAGCTTTGGAAACCTGAAAAGTCAGTATCTAATTCCCTTATATTTTATGCTGGTTGTACTATTTGTTAAATATATTGCAATACTCCAAGCATCAAACACATCTATATCTTCGAATAACTCATTGTATAGAAGCCTTGGAATGTTGCTCATGCATTATTAGCATTTTTGATGTTTTCTGAGAAGAGCTAAAGTGACTTGGGTGCATCTTTATGGTAAAAGTGGACCATGCTTTTTGATGATTTCCAACTCTGGCAAATTGATGACTCCATAAATAACTGTATTTCTCTTGGTTTTAATCTTCCAGTCTCTAAAGTGGAAGAGAGAAGATGCTAATTTTTTCTTCTTTATTACATCCCATTGACTTTCACAAAAAGACTACTTCCTGTTCTTCCAGCTATATAAGCTGATTTTCTTTCATTTAAAAAAATTTTGTTTTCATTTTACATACCAACCCCAATTCCCTTCCCCCTCCTCTTTTTCTCACCCCCTACCTTCCCCCATCCCACACCCACATCCACTCCTCAGAGAAGGTAAGGCCTTTCTTAGGGAGTCTCCAAAGTCTGGCATATCAATTGAAGGAGGATCAAGTCCCTACCCCCTATATTAAGGCTGAGCAATGTATTTTACCATAGGAAATGGCCTCCAAAAAGCAGTTCATGCCCCTGCGATGGGTCTTGGTGCTACTGCCAGGTATCCCCAACACCCATATTCAGAGGGTATTGTTTGGTCAGAATTTTATGTTTTCCAATAAGCTTGCTGATGATTTCAAAGGCAAAATTTTTTTCTACTGAAACAACACATTTCTTGATTTTAACATAGGATAATTATATGTATTTATGGGATACACTGTGATAGTTTGATAAATGCTTGGGTAGTATCAATTCATGGTGATTAGCATTTCAATTTCTTTGAATATTTCTTAATAATTTAGTCTTCAGGTGATATTTTTGATGTTTCATATTCCAGTTTGTACTAATATATTCTATTACTAATAACCAAATGTGGTATTCAGACAAGTACCAGAGACAGTAAGATAAACTTGATCTATAGAATATCTAAATTAATAAACATGATTAACCCTACAGGAAACCATCACAGTCCCAACATACACAGTGCTCTATACTGAAAATAGTGTTGTAATGTTAAAGTAAGTGTATTAACATTTATACAGCCACAAAAAGTAATTTTGTCCTTTATTATGGAACTGGTTTTTGGAAAGCTGGACACACTGCTTCAAAACCACTCTTCAGAAAGGCATGTAAACATGTCTTCTCGATCTGCCTTGGAACCCACTCACTTTATGTTAACAGCTTCAAGGCTGGCAAAAGTTTGTTCATGGTGAGATTTGATTGTGCCAAAAATGTGACCAATTTTTCTAGGAATCTTTGCAATGAGTCTTGTATAACCAAAAGGAAAGACATCCTCCAAGGTTGTTTGTAGAGTGGCAATGTCAATGTAACACATGTGTTCATCTCAATTGAAAGTTACTGATTGCTATGAATAAGCTTTCTCAAGGGAATTGCTGCAAAGGATATAGTTAATATTGTGGTGTAATTTCCAGCTTTTCCTTTTATAAATTCCCTGCTATACCATTCAACATTATTTATACAGGTACTTTTTTGGATCCATAGAAATCACATGAATATCTGTCATAAAATAATTGTCATGATGTGTTTATAAATTTACTCTTTCCAAGTTTCACATATTTCAAGTATATATCAACACATTTATATAATTTAGAATTGCACACAATTCCCTACAAGGTGGGACATGATTTAAGATGACATTTTTCTTTGTATTCTGTCCAATTTGTGTGATATTTTATTTAATAGCATTTTTAAAAGAAATATATTATTTGATAAAATTATTACTTAACTGAATTCAATCAAAATGTCATATTTTTATATGCTTAAAAGGTTTCTTATCTTTTATTATTAAGTGATAAAAGATTATAATTTGACAAAATGGATACTAAAATTATTTTAATTAATTTTATTTAAACATTCCCATAAAATATATTTAGATCACATTCTTTCTACGAACCCCCAACTCCTCCAGATCATCCTTACCTCTTTACCCACCCACTCAACCTCATATTCTCTCTCAAGAAAAAAAAATCACACACATACAAAACCAAAAAAATCCTAAAACAAAAAAAAATACAAAACACACACATAAAAACATGGTGTCTGTTTCTTGTTAACCAACTACTACTGAGCATGGAGCTTGCTAAGGCATGTAGGTAATATACCTAACAATGTTACACTGGAGAAAAAACAATTTTCTTTTTTCTATTAGGTATCAATTACAAATAACTTCTTGGATACAGGTGGAATTTTATGTTCCTTTCCCCTTCTCCTTGCTAGAATTCTGTCTGCTTTGAACCTGAGCAGGTCATGTATTTGTTGTCATAGTCTCTGTAAACTTGTATATGCATGGCTCTATTGTGTCTTGGTGATGCTGTTTCCTTGGGGTCATCAACATCTCCAGCTTTGTGAATGTTTCTGCCTTCTCTTCTGCATAGATCTCTGAAACTTCAGGGGAGGGGTTTACAATTTATCTGCAAGATATACAGGTGTGATAGTGCTATAAATGTTAAGGAAGTAACCAACCATCTTTCGACTGGATTTAAGGCCAGTCCATGGTATAGTATCCATACTAGACAATGATAAAAGGGCCTAGAACCTTAGACTACATAGCTCTAGGACAAAATCTATTACTATCATTTTTCTAAAGGAGTGGGGCAATAGAGTGAATTCTAATAACATTCTACTATAGCCATATATCAACACTCTTCATCAACAACTTCTTCAACAACAAACTTCATCAAAGAAGTTTCTTCTTTCAGTAGATGGATATTAACATGAGACCTAAAACTGGACCGTGATAGACTTTATAACAGACAGTGATAGACACTGTAGTACTCAGCCTTAAATGTGATGTCTTCCTAAGAAGAATAATTTCAAAAAATATTTCAATAAAATTTAACATAAAATCCAAAGCAAAAAATAAAAATGACCCCCCAAATCAAATTAAATTAAATTTTAATATATATATATATATATATATACATATATATAAATCATAAATATCACTTACATTTACATGAATATATATAAATGCTTACGTATTAAACGCTAATCCATTTTGGTTGCTTGCAGATGTGTATCACTATTTATAGAGTTTCACTTTATGTTTACTTTGACAACACAGGATTGCTTGAGCCTCAATTATTTCTACATATTTTCATACATTTTTTACATAACTGCCAATTCTTTTTTAACTTTCATTTATTCTTATTGTTATTATTTTTCTTATTTTACAGATGAGGCAGCCCTGAATAACTGCTTTAGTACAGGCAAACCAACTGAGGATGTAACTTCATGACTGATGCCAATACTTCTTTTTTAAAGATTTATTTTCTCTGCAATGTGTGTGTGCATGTGTATGAGTGTGCTTGTGTGAACTTGTGCTCGAAAAGTCCAGAAGAGAGCAGAGGATGTCCTATAGCTGGAGTTGTAGGAAACTCTAAATTGCCTAACATGAGTGGTGAGAACTGAAGCTGGATTAGGTCATCTGCAACGACATGCCCTCTTAAGTGCTTGACCATCTTGTTAGTCCTTAACATTGGTAGTGCTATTGAATCATGGTCCTTAGCTCTCTGGGGAACTGTGGGAGGAAGTTATCTGCATAATTTATGTCTTAGGTAAATATTCAAAGGATAAATTCAGTAAAATTACACAAACTTGAAATGAACTTTGAAGTTTAATTATACTTAGAATATTTTAAAACTATTTAATTTCAGGTGAAAAATTAAATGCATTCTCTACAATTTTATAAAATGGGGGTTCCAGAGCTGGAGAGAAGGCTCAGGAATTAAGAGCACTGGCACCCTTCCAGAGAACCTGACTTCAATTACCAGTACCCACATCGTGACTCATAACCATCTGTAATGGTATCAGACTGCCTCCTCTGGTTTGCATGAAGAGAAAACATAAAATAAATAAATCTTTGAAAAAAAAACAAAGTTACTTAAGTTCATTGTAATATAACTTTCCCAATTGATATGTAAAATTAAAATTTGCATTTATCATTTATTGGATATTTAGAATACACTTAAGTATTTATTACTTTTAAGAAATGTATGCTCAGGACCTTCAGATTATGAGATTGACACGCTGCCTACTGCGCTAAGGGGTCAAGACCAGGCTGGAGAAACCTACAGAAACAGCTGACCTGAACAAGGGAAATCTCATGACCCCCCAGGTTGATAGCTGGGAAACCAGCATAGGACTGACCCAGACCACCTGAACCTGGGTCTCAGTTAGGAGGCCTGGGTAGTCTATGGGACCTCTGGCAGTGGAACCAGGATGTATTCCTAGTGCACGAACAGACTTCTGAAGCCCATTCCCCATGGAGGGATACTCCCTTAACCTAGAGACATGGGGGAAAGCCTCGGTCTTACTCCAAATAACTTGACAGATTTTGATGATCCCTCATGGAAGGTCTCACCCTCCCTGGAGAGTGGGTGCGGGATGTGATAGAAGGTTCGGTGGGGGGTGTGGGAGGATGGGAAGGAGAGGGAGCTGGGATCAATATGTAAAATAAGAAAAAATATTAAATAATATTAAAAGAGAAATGTATGCTTAAGATATTAAACTGGTACAATCTGGATGATACAAGTAAAAGTATCATTAATATTATAAGAGATGCCTGACATATTTTAAGAAAAATGTTAAGTGTTTATTTCAACTGTGGGTATTGAATGGAAAGTACCTCTCTAATCATGACTCAGTAGGAAACATCCAAGTTTAGTAATGTCTTGGTATGTTTATTATTTCACACTTTCTGTTCTTGAGGAATGTAACTATCACTTATCCAGACCCTCTTCTAAATTTGTCATAGACTACAACTCTTGTTACAAAGGCCCAGATAGTAATCTACACTATATGTAATTGCTGCTTAAGGGCCGATATTGTACTCTTTATCTGTTTATTTCCTCCCTCACTCAAAATAGAACATTTAAATATTTCATAAAATATGTAATAGAATCCCAAAGATAAAATATATTTAGATTAAATGGAAGTCCAACAAATGGCCTAAAACAGACAACATCATCCATTGTGACAGAGGTGTCTTCCTATGATATCCCCTAGGCCTAGCATTAGCACTTGCGAAAAGCAGTAAGATGACAATTACTTTTTGCCTTGTGGATTAATATTGATAATAGAGTCGTTAAAGTAATTTGGTCTTAGAAACTCCTTGCTAGTCCTGAAAGCAACCAAAGGCAATAGTGAATTAATTTTATTCTCAGTAGATGATAAATTCAGTAGTTCTTCTTTCTTAGACCCCAAAGGTTTTTTTCTTAACGCTTATAGCTTTGGTTTTAAATGTTTTATGTATTTGTTTAATTTAAAGATTGCCTAACTTCTATTGTGACACTGGCACACTTCTATGGGCCAAAAGAATATAGCTCATCATTTGGTATAAAATATATGATCAAACATTCCTTTTTATATGTCTATGCAAATGCACAAAACCAGCACAATCTATAGTGCTGGTAACTAGGCATATTCTTTACAGTCTGCGTGACCCCAGAAGGAATTTCCATGACCAAAGTAAAGGAGCCCTAAGGCAGATTATAAGGGGCAGGCAGGAACAAAGAGGGACATTTCCATCCAATCCCACTGTGTGTTTGTGTCAAAAACTTGATGTCTTAACAGAGGAGACTGCACATCTCTCCACTATGAGATAGCTACTTTCTGAACAGGACAGAACAATAACACAGTAGTATCTCCTTCACGATGACATTTAAAAATACCTATTTGGAGGCTGTTTTGAGGAACATCACTGAGCTAAACAGAGGAAGGCTTGGTCACTGCAGAACTTGCTTCTGTGCTAGTCATTTAGTTCCTAAACCAGTGTATTTATTTATCAGAGAAACCTAGAGGGAGAAGCAAATTTACAAGCAATGCTCTTTGAAATTGTGCCGGCAGCAGAGAGACCACTGAATGCTCTTAAATAATCAGGGATTATTAGAAATCTGTTTGGTGAGAAGATGAGGCAGTGGATGAAGGAAGTTCCTCCCATGTCCTGTGGCACCCAGGAGAGATGGCATCACAAATGTTCAATTGCCTGGGTTTAGTACCTAAGTAAATTATGTGGACTTTAGCATCCTCATAAGCTTTTAAAGACTTAAATATGTGATACCATTTAAAGTACTTAGAGTGATATCTAGAGCATAACATTTATTAAATAACTAACATCGATGCCCAATGATTAATAACTGGATGCTATACATTTATGAGGGCAAAGAATCAGACTCCTCACTTAATAACTTTAAGTCAATATGAGTGGCGCTTAAAGAGTCAATGAAAACAACCATAGGGCTCCTCCTGAATGGTGGCAAAGTAACTCAAGTAGCTGTCTTAGATGAGTGTGATGCACACACTTTCTACTCTCATATATGCCTGTAAATGCAACACTCTTACCCAGAGCCGTACCAAAAAGGCTGCTTCATAGCTCAGCTGAAAAAAAATAATGAACTGGAGTGGAAATGAAAATAAGCTGTGCTGCATGCAGCAAACAGAAGTGCTTTAGGAAGCTGATGGTGTCCTCATTATTAAATGGAGGCACGTGAACACTGAAGGAGGAGATGGAACATTAAATAAGACAAAATCATCTCAGATGAAAGGCATGCTGAATGAATAGCAGACAGACGTAAAAGAGAGCAGGATGAAACGAGGAACCATTGTAAGGAAGCAGAAATAAAATATTTGAATTCGTATCAGCTTTCCTAACAAAAAGAACAAAATTGACACTACATAAAATTAAGTCAATGATTAAGGAAATCTTGAAAAACTTACCCAGAATACAGAGCGGAAAGACAAAGAGATGAAAAGATGAGAGAGAATATTAGAAATGAGAACTAGAAAGGAATGAAATTGCACTCATTGCCAATTAGTATTTTTTGAGGAAGGGATTGGACCTATCAGGACAATAGCAAAAATCATCTACTTAAATTGGCCGTAGAAACAAAAGCAGGAGGCAAATGTCTTTTTTTTTTTTTTTTTTTTTTTCTATCTGAAGAAAGATATGAGCTTAAAGGCTGAAGGGTCCTATTCTGCAACAAACATCTGAATTAGTTTTAAAAGTTTTAAAGCTATTAGTTTCCTAGTCCAAATGAAAGGGCTGAATGAACTTCATAAGGCGGGGTGGGGGAAAATTTTACTATCCCATCTTAGTCATGTGCATAGGAAACTGCATTTGAAGATCTTGAATAAATTGTGCTGCAACCTTATTTTCCTAATTTATTTCACCATCAAGTTCCTTTCTTTAAATAATTCAAACTAAAAGATTACAGATATTATTTTTCATAGTACAGAGTTTGCTAAACAAAAAGACAAAATTCTGGGAGCTTTTTGAGAAATATTGCTTAAATACATTTATAAATATTATAGTTAATCACTCAATCTGTCAATACCTCTATCAATATGTGAGGGCTTTTATAACAAAATGCAGCAGATGAGTGAGTAGCTTGAAACAAATTTATTTTCTGGTATACTGGAGGCTGGAAGTGTAATACCATATTGTTGTCAGTCTATGGCTTCTCCAGGTGTTGCCCATAATTTTCAGGTGACCATTTTCTCTGCTTCTGTCTTGTCTCCCTATACATGTATATGTCCTAAGTTTTTCACATTAGGCCACTAATACTTTAACATAAGACTATTTCAATCATCAAAATTTAATTAGCTACTACTTTAAAAACCATAGCAAAACTACAATCAGATTCTGAAGTACAGAAAGTTGATAATTTAATATACAAATGTTATGTAATTTAGTCCATAATAATTCAAAAAGAAAACCATTTTATCAGATTTCTAGATCATATCATAGGTCAAAAGAATGACACCATTCATTTTTGTTTTTGTGGAGTAAAACAGATCTTGTAATACAATCATTATATAGAAAACCATGCTATAGTAAATACATAAAAAGAAATTTTAAAGAATTCTTAAATGTTTAATTGCTCCGAATGTTAAATTATATTGATCAAGATATAGAATTCAATAGTATATGAAAGAAATTGATAATGAAGAATTGTGGAAAATATGTGGGTACAGGCATATTAAAATTAGGACTAAAGAAAATAGAGACTGTTCACACAATAAAAGTAATTATAACATGCAATGACATTTACAAAGCTAGAAAGTATATGCATAACAGTTTCTTTTACTCAGCTTTTGAATTATACTATATTATTCATGGAATAATATTCTCAGTGTTGATTTGGTTGTAAAGGTTTTTCTTTCTTTTTTTTTAAAACAAAGTTGGTTGAATTTACAAATATTTGGAAATAAGAACTGACTGTATATATAAGCTTATAAACCATCATATATAATATTTCTCTCTTCTCTACTTAGCCATTATTCACATTGGTACATATTTTAATTCTAAATAAGCCAGTAGAATATTAAAAAGTACATATATGAAAGAAATTATGGCCATCATATATAACGTGCTAGTTTTTATTCTAGTTATGCCTATTGACATGGTTTAATTCATAGTATTTATAAATAAATATTTGCATTTATTATTTTTTTTAAAGTTAAGCATTTGGCAAAATAAGACCAGCATATAGGTTATGTTACAAGAAAAACAAAGAAAGCATAGACACTTAAGCAAGTAGTTTCTAATTTTTGATATCAGCATTTTTCATACTAGTAAAAATCACTGAAGAATTAACAGGACTTTGAAATGTATGGTTTACTATATAGGATGACAAGTGTAATTAAAAATCAAAACTAGAAACATAAGAAGTCACAAGTACAAATTCCATCAAGCCTTCGGAATATGGCATCATCACTTGGCATATAGCTTCTGAAAAATGCTACAGTACATTCATGAAGCCACAAGTGTGAAACAAGACAGATAGATGTGTTAGTACTACCATGAAAATAGCTTTGGAATTGTGGACCCACTGTGAGAGATTTGGTGATTCCAAGATCATTTAAGACATTCTGTTCATCTGTTTGCTTTCTTGTCTGTTTAGCATATGTGGAGGTCAGAGGAGAGCTTTTGGGGTTCTCTCCTTCCATCATATGGGTTCTGGGACTCAAACTCAAGTCATCAGGCTTGGTAGCAAATGCCCTTTGAAAAACAGAACTAGAGATGCTAATAAACACGTAGAAGTTGAATAAAGAAAAAAAAATTGAACAACAAACCCCAGTAGATGTAGTCAAATATATTATTTTTAAAAACAATTCAGAATTAAAATGAGGACAAAATCATTTGCTGATTGCTTGTTTGTCCTCCTTTCCACTTGAAGTGTGGCCTTCACTAGTGTATCATTGCACTTCTTGTACCTAAAGGACACACCTGCAAAGCAGCATGTGTCCTGACTGTCCTGACTGCAGCTGACAGAGCCCAAAATAGATTTTTCAGCATGGCCACTTCTTACTCAGCTTCCTCTAGACAATCTTGTGTTAGTGCTTCCCTTGTGTCATCTTTGTGTCATTAGCTGGCTGGCTGATTTGGTTGTGTGAGTTTAGGTGGATTTCTCCTGGTGTCATTAAGCACTACTGTATCTCTATGTGTCTCATCTCCATGTTTTAAACTTACATACTTACTATCTTGAAGGCATTTTACTCATTTTCCTGAGTTCATTCTACCTTCTTGATGTGTTTTTTTCCCTTTATTTAATCTTGACCATCTAGATGTTTCATGTAAATGCATGTAATAAAGTGGTTATAGGACAACCCTGATTAAATATAACATATGCCTTTTAAGCTGATCCTACTCAAAAACCATTAGAAATGTGTTGATTATGTTTACAGTTACAGTGACGTAACTCCTGACATAAACAATATAAAGGAGGAAAGAGTTGCTATAACACATTTTTCTGAGACTTTGGACATGGTTGTTTGGCCTCAAGCAATTGGGAAGACTGGGAAGCAGCAAGACCATTGGCTTAGGACCTCCATTTCCTCTTACAGTAGACACAGCACAAAGTGGAGAAAGGGACCAAGGACAAGAATTCAGTTTCAAAGGCATGTCCTACTTCCTCCTGCCAGCCTTCACATCCTACAGCTTTCATCACTTTCCAAATTAGTGTCCACAGTTGTAAAGCACGTAGTCCACACTTGAGACTGCACGGTAATTTCATGTTCAAACTATAGCAGTAACTTTATGGGCTCAACATAGGTTTTCGTTACACAGATTTGGCCTCTGAAAATATGAACTCTCTAAGTCTGATAGTTCAAAATACAAATGCTTTGTTTCATGAATAAAAAATTTAAAAACATAGAAAATTAGCATCAAATTGACTGGCTAAAGCATATTTTAAACATGAATGAATGAATTTCATGATTAGAATTGGGTTACATCCCTCCTAAGATAGCTCATTTTATATGTTCCAATATTCCAAAATCTTGTGGAATGAAGAGCTGAAACACATTAATCCTAAGAATTTTGAATAAAGAATATGCAATGTGTATCATTTCATCAGTCTTGAGCCTATGGGCTTTTTTTTTTTTTTTTACTGATTATTTTACAACTGTATTATATGTCTCTTTATTGCTATTAACCAAGTTTGAAACTTTATCATCTCTCACACAAATTGTTGCATAGCCAATTTATATGCTTATTTTACCCATCATTCCAAACTTTGAACCCACTCATCCACATTTAATGCAATCGTCCTAAAAACCTAAAACTAGGATTTTAGTTATTGCTACCTGTCACACCATTACAGCATTTAACATAACCACTTTATTTTGTTTGTTTGTTTTAGTTTTGTGAGACAGGGTTTCTCTGTGTAACAGCCCTCGCTATACTGGAACTCACTTTGTAGACCAGGCTGGGCTCAAACTCACAGAGATCTGCCTTCCTCTGCCTTCCAAGCACTGGGATTAAAGGCATATGCTACCATCACCTGGCAACATAATCACTATTTATCTTTAATGTGAAATATTTGCAATTTTTACTTTTCAGAATATAGCATGACTCCCAATGGGTATACTATGTGTTTAAGACTTTATCCTACTTCCCCTCCTTTGTCTTGGTTTCTCAGTTGCCATCAGGTGAGCAGATTTATTCCATCACGGTCATTTACCATATTGTTCTGTTTCACCTGAGCCCCCCAAAGCAGCCGAGCTGATCTGGGATGAAAATACCTAAAACTGGGCCAAAATGAACCTTTCTCTCTCTAGGACAGTCAGATACAAGCAACCTTATCACATATTCTCATTAGTAAAGAGCATGTTCAAGAATGACACAACTAAGTTTAAAAACTGTCTGTATGTCTCTCTATCTCTCTCTCTCTCTCTCTCTCTCACACACACACACCCTTCTTAATGTTTTAGGTACATTTATAATTCTGTGTTGAGCCACATTCACAGAAATCTTTGGTCCCATGAAGTGTGCAGGTTATAAGTTAGACCCACTCTCTTAGGAAATTATCTCAAGTGTTTATCATAGCAAAGTAAATAATTAATGCAAATATTTGGTATTTTGAGTGAAATTCTGGAAATAATTGTTAAAATGAAGAAATATTTTTATTTCCTTTGAACTGGCACAAATTAAAGTGTAATAAAAATGCTGGGTATATAATGTACAGCATATGTATACATATGAACAAGCCAGTACTTATAAATAAAATGGAAGGTAAAGCAATTCATGTTCAGGGGGCCTGGTTTGGTCTTATGCTGGTTCCCAAGCTGTCACACTGGGGTCAGTAAACTACCTCTTAGGTCAGCTGTTTCTGTGGGTTTACCCTTTTGCTCATCACATCTCCCTCTCTATAACTGGATTCCAGGAGTTCAGCTCAGTGTTTACCTGTGAAACTCTGCTTCTGCTTCAATCAGCTACTGGAAGGAGGCCCGATGATATCATTTAAGGTAGTCATCAATCTCATGATAGGGGAAGGGCATTTAAGGTAGCCTTTCAACTATTGCTTAGATTCTTAGCTGGGGTCATCCTGTGAATACCTGGAGATTTCTCAAGTGCAAGTTTTCTCGTTAAACCCATAATGGCTCCCTCTATTAAGATATCTCTTTCCTTGTTCTACTTCTCTGTTCTTCTCCCAACTAGACTTTCCCAATATCTCATATCTCATGACCTCCTCCTCATTACCCTTCTCCCTTTCTCTTTCTCATAACTCTCTCCCCACTCCCCCATTTTACTCATGAGAACTTGTCTCTTTCTCCTTCCTAAGGGGACCATATTTCTTCTTCAGGTCCTCCTTGTTTCCCAGCTTCTCTGGAATTGTGGATTGTATGCTGGTTATCCTTTGCTCTATGTTAATATCCATATATTGTTACGAGCAGTTTTCCCACCAGGCTGGTCCCACTGCCACGTCAGCCCCAAATAACACACAGAGACACTGTATTAGATATAAAGCTGTTTACCCGTTTTTAGCATTACTTATTGGCTAGCTATGTCTCAAATATTAACCCATTTCTATTAATCTAAGTGTTTCCATGTGGTCTTATCTTCCTGGAGAGAGGGTCTGGAGTTCTTCTCAAGTCTCTACATCTTGAATCTCTACTACATCTCCCAGAATCCTTCTTGTATCCTAGTCCTGCCTATCTTGCCTTCCTATTTGCCAAGAGTGCTTTATTCATTAACCAGTAAGAGAAACATATTTAAAGAGTGACATCTCCCATCAATATATGAATGAGTATATACCATGGTTTTTCTTTCTGTGTCTGTGTTACTGTGTTACACAGTTTCTTATAGCTCCATCCATTTGACTGTGAATATTAAGATGTCATTTTTTTGCCCCCCCACACACATACTGAGTAGTACTTCATTATGTAAATGTACCTAATTTTCTTTATCCATTCATTGTTTGATGGGCATCTGGGTTGTTTTCAGGTTCTGGATATTACAAATAATGCTGCTATAAACATAGTTGAACTGATGCCCTTGTAGTATGAAGGTGCATCATTTGGGTATATGCCTAAGACTAGAACTGCTGGAATTTGAGGTAGACTGATTCCCATTTTCCTTAAAAACTGCCATACTGACTTCCAAAGTGGCTACACAAGATTGCATTCCCACCAGGTATGGAGGCATGTTCCCCTTTTCCCACATTCTCTTCAGCATTAAACTGTTGTTGGTGTTTTTGATTTTAGCTATTCTGACAGGTATAAGATGGTATCTCAAAGTTGTTTTGATTTGCATTTCCCTGATGGCCAGGGATGTTGATCATTTTCTTAACTGCACTTTGACCATTTGAGAGTCTTCTGTTGAGAATCCTCTATTTAGAACTGTACTCCATTTTTTAATTGGATTATTTGATGTTCTGGTGACTAGCTTCTTGAGTTGTTTGTATCCTTTGGAGATCAGCCCTCTGTCAGATATGAGGTTGGTGAATATCTTTCCCCATTCTGTGGGCTGCCATTTTGTCTTGTTAACTGAATCATTTGCCTTACAGAAGTTATCAGTTTCAGGAGGTACCATTTATTAATTGTTGATCTCAGTGTCTGTGCTATTGGTATAATGTTCAAAAAGAGGTCGCATGTGCCAACATGTTCGAGGGTACTTCCCACTTTCTTTTCTAATAGGTTCAATATGGCTGAATTGGTGTTCAGGTCTTTGATCTATTTGAACTTAAGTTTTTTGCATGATTGTAAGGAGTAAGGTTTTTCCTCCTGCTTCCAGTCTTGTCCCGCAGCCGTGCCAGCCCCAATTAACACACAGAGACTCTGTATTTGATATAATGCTGTTGTCCAGGTACTAGTTTCTTATCGGCTAGCTCTGTCTTAATTATTAACCCATTTCTATGTATTTCCACGTGGTCTTACCGAGAGTGGAGGAACGGCGGTTCTGTTCTCTCCAGACTCCTCCCTACTACTTCCTCTTTCCTCCTCATCTCCTATCCCGCCTATCTAACTTTCCTATTGGCCAACAGTGCTCTATTTATTAACCAGTATGAGAAACATACAGACTGACATCCCCCATCATCTCCTC
This sequence comes from Phodopus roborovskii, assembly GCF_943737965.1. Taxonomy (NCBI): domain Eukaryota; kingdom Metazoa; phylum Chordata; class Mammalia; order Rodentia; family Cricetidae; genus Phodopus; species Phodopus roborovskii. The sequence goes on from NW_026125444.1 coordinate 4,929,469, forward strand.
TTTTCTGTCTAAAAATAAAAGGAAGTGTTTTAACCTTAACATAGCAAAATATATAACACAACACTTATCAAGTAAGAATCACAGTTAACAATATTTAGTCCATTAACATTTAGCAAGATTTAAGAAAATATTCCATCATCTATCCTATCTTTGTGTGTCTAAAGTCTATGTAACGCATGTTTAATCCTAACTAAGGAAAACTATAAGCATAACTATTTGTCTTCAACTCCCTCAAAGACCACAGAAGGATAATATATAAACTCTAGAAATAACAGAGACATCTTGCCCTGTCAGTCACATGAAGTTCTTCTGTAATCTTCCATCTTCAGCCCATAGGCCATAGTGTGTCTAGCCGACTCTTCAGCAAAGTAGGAAACCTTAAACTGTCTTCTGGTATTGGCAGTTTGTCAGTCACTTTTATCTGTGTTCTGCAAACTGTCTGGCAGACTCTTCCATGAAGTAGGAACTCTGTAGCAATGTCCATCTTGAATCAGCAGTCACTTTTCTGTGGGTCCTGCATGTCCAGATTATACAGCATAAAGTCAAACAGTCCAGACAAGAGCAGTATCTAGTCCAAATGGCTAGTCTTGCCATATTGGAAGTAAACTTCATAACACATTTCTTCGATGTCCATCTTCCATCTTCCTTTCTGGTGCAGGTGGTGTTGCCAGGAGCATTTATGTCTCACTGTCAAGAAAAACCCTAAACCATTTTAAATGCCATATTCTGTAGGTCTTTGAAAGGTTTGAAGAATGCCTATTCATCTCAAATACATCTCTGTATATCTAGAAAACCTAACTCATCTAACTATAAGTTTTGACTATTATAGGTAAAACCTAACTTAAGTTTTGACTATTATAGGTAACTATAATCTGTACTAAATTATACATTACATTTCTAAATGAGCTATGCAAACATAATATCTAAAGAAGAGAAATATAGATATCACACAATTGATCTTAAATTGTACCAATAAATGAAAATCTATTCCAAAAAAAGGATTCATCTCTATACCATGATTTTCTTTTTACCTTTAAAAAGAATTGGCTGTGATCATTAACCATTTATAACCAACCCCATTTGATGCTTACAATCGGGTTTATCTTTTAGACAGGAATAGGGCATGGTTGGGAAAAGAATGGTTTAGATGGGATATAGGTAGATTAGCCTATTTTCTTGTGAATTTGAGTAAGACTCAGATAATAGTACTTTACAGCTTACATTGTTATATATTCTTATATGTGGTAAGCTATGCAAAATTAAGTTTATATTTTGTTATATTGTGTGAACTCGTTCCACTTATGATGTTTTATGCACATTACTTTTACCATATTCTATGTATGTATACCTTTACTTATGTTCAAGACATTTCGTATATTGATACAATTTATGCACATTTATTCTTGCCATATTCTATGTATGTATACTTTTCTTGTATTCAAGACATTTTGTATATTGATACAATTTGGGATATTTATCATGTTGCCCTTTATAGTTCTACGTCTGGTCTTGACATTTCTACTTTACCTCTAGTTTAGGGATTTATATGTATGTATATGTACATAGTTATATTGTTTAGGTATTTGTTCCTGCTTTACTCAAGGAAGTTTCAATCAGTTTTTTAGCCAAATTCCTGAGTATTATAGATTATCTTCACTCATGTTTCCTGTACCTATGAGATTAGTCAGATATGGATGCTTAATCTTCAATCACTTCATAGACATGCAGAACATGGCATTTAAATGTTTTAATATTAGTACTCTGTTGACATGAGACACTGTTGCTCCTGACAGCACCGTGCACTTTCCCGAAAATATGTTGGACACTGTTGTTGCTCCTGCTGGAGTTCATTCTCGCCTCAGCTAATGGCCTGTTGGACAAAGAACTGCCCCCACCTTGACCACTGATTTGGACATGCAGTCCTATGTGCTTGCTTGTCTCCTGCAAGCACATATAGAAGACTTCTGGACCTTGCCAAGTCAGGGTAAGACAGCCATTCTACCTCACTGCTGTTGTTTTGGTCAGTCAAGTTCTCTTGGCCTTAGCCAAAACTGGGTGTACCAACATTGCTGAGAGACCTAGGGTGACTGTCCAGGTAGCTTGCTGTTTCTGTCCTTGCTGCGCCTTTTGGAAGTTGCCCTTCCGCACCTCCTGTCTACCCTAGTATCATTATTTTCCTTCTCAGGTCTTGATAAGGTTGAAGATTAAACTATCACAACTATTATTCTCTCTTCCCAGTTAAATATATTAGGTACTAGACTTACGTATTCCAGCTTAGGACAACTCTATTGTAAACTCCATTACGCCTTCACCCTAGGACTAGATATGTAGGTCATTTTTTCTCGATTTTCCTTTTCTTAGAGTACACTTGTTATTCACTGTTTTGTATATTAGTTTTGTATCAAGCCTAAATCTTTAGACTAAAAAAGGGAATTTCAGTGAGATATTCACTTTGTCCTTTGGGAGTGGAGCCATGGGCGGAAGTGACCTGTGGAAGGAGGTCTGAGGAAGAGTCGGGGAACTCTCTCTTGCTGGCGGGACTCGGACAGGAGAGCATCTGGTGGAACTTGCCAGTGTTCATATGTCTAGGTTGTAAGTTATTTCTCCCTGAATAAACATCTATTTGGCCAATTTGTTTATCCTGATCCTTATTTAACCACAATACATGATGATAGATAAGGATCTGTCTTCAATCTTCTACATGTCAGTATAAAGTTATGCCAGCACCATTTGAAGATGCTTTCTATTTTTCCATTGTATAATCTTAGTTTCTTTGTAAAACAATGGGTGTTTTAGGTGTGAGGATTATTAACAGGGTCTTCAATTTGATTCCATTTGTTTACTGGTCTGTTTTTATCCCAATACCAAACTATTTTATTTATTTATTGTACAGGGTTGTTTGGGCTACTCTGGATTTTTGTTTTTCCATAGAAAGTTGAATATTGTTAATCCCAGGTTCTGTGAAGAATTATGCTGGGATTTTGATGGGGCTTGCTAAATCTATAGATTGCTTTTGGTAAGATTGCCATTTTTACTATGCTGATTCTACCTATCCAAGAGTATGGAGGAATCTTTCCATTTTCTGATATCTTCTTTTATTTCTTCCTTTAAAGACTTAAAGTTTATGTCATAAAGTTCGTTGACTTGTTTGCTTAGAGTTTTTCCAAAGATATTTTATGTTATATGTGGCTATTGTGAAGGGTGATGTTTCTCTATTTTTGTTTTCCTCAGCCCATTTATCATCTATATTTAGGAGAGCTACTGTTTTTTTGAGTTAAATGTTGTATATTGCCATTTTACAGAAGGTATTTATCAGCTGTAGAAGTTCCCTAGTTGAATTTTTGAGTCTTTTATATAAACTAACATATCCTCTGCAAATACTGAAAGTTTGACTTCTTCATTTACAATTTGTATTCCCATGGTCTACTTTTATTTTCTTCTTTGTCTAGTTATAACTTCCAGTATAATATTGAGGTGATATGGAAAGAGTGGACAACCTTTCAGAGGAATGACATTGAGTTTCTCTCCATTTAGTTTGATGTTGGCTGTTGGCTTGCTGTACTTTGCCTTTATTATGTTCAGGTATGTTTCTGTTATAACTGATCTCTCCAATACTTTTATCATGAAGGGATGTTGGATTTTGTCGAAGACTTTTCAATATCTAGTGAGATGATTATGTGTTTTTTCTTTTTCACTTTGTATTTTGTTTACATGATGGATTGCATTTGACAGATTTTTTTTTTTTATGTTGAACTATCCATGCATGGCTGAAAGGAAGCCTACTTGATCATGGAAGATGATTTTTGTGATGTGTTCTTGGATTCAATTTGCCAGTATTTTATTGAGTATTTTTGCTTTAATGTTCATGAGGGAGATAGGTCCATAGTTATTTTTTTTCTTTTTTCTTTTTTTATTGGGGGGGTACCAGGGCAATTGTAGCCTCATAAAGAGTTTGGCAATGACCCTTCTGCTTCTATTGGGTGGAACACTTTGAGGAGTATTGGTATTAGCTGTTCTTTGTATTTCTCTTGAATTCTGAACTGAAATCCTGTGATCCTGGGCTTGTTTTAGTTGGGAGTCTTTTGATGACTACTTCTCTTTCATTAGGGATTATAGGTCTATTTAAATTGCTCATCTGTTCTTGATTTAATTTAAATAAGAGATATTTTTCCAGAAAATTGTCCATTTCCTTCAAATTTTCCAGTTTTGTGGGGTACAGGTTTTCCATGAACTGATTATTTTCTAGATTTTCTCAATGTCTGTTGTAATGTCCTGCATTTTGTTTCTGATTATGTTAATTTGCATATTCTCTCTACCTTTTGGTTATTTTGGATAAAGGTTTGTCTATTTTCAAGAAGAACAAAATCTTTGTTTCATTGATTCTTTGAAAATTTTCTTTTTCTACTTTATTGATTTCCAATATGATATAGGGTTTTTTTTGTTGTTGTTGTTGTTTTTTTTTTTGTTTTTTTTTTTTTTGTTTGTTTTTTTGGTACCTGTTGAGGTTTGCTTTTTTGTCTAATTTAGAGAAGGTTCCATGTGGTACTATGAAGAAAGCTCTTTTGTGTTTGGATATAATGTTCTGTAGATGTCTGTTAAACCCAATTGAGTCATAATTTCTATTATTTAATTTGCTTCTTTGTTAAAGTTTCTGTCTGGTGGGCCTGTATAATGGTGATAGTGGGGTATTGAAGTCTTCCACTATAAGTGTGTGAGGTTTTATACATGATTTGAGTTTTAGTAATGTTTCTTTTACCAATGTGGGTGCCCTTGTATTTGGGGCACAGACATTCAGAATTGAGACTACACCTTGACAGATTTTTATTACGGTCTTTTGGTGGATATGAAATGATCTTCTTCATCTCTTTTGATTAATTCCATTTGAGGTGTAATTTGTTAGATATTAGGAAGTTACACCAGTTTGTTTCTTACATCCATTTGATTGGAAAATCTTTTTTGAAACCTTTTACTTTAAGGTAAAATCTGTCTTTGAAGTTGAGGTATGTTTCTTTTATGCAGCAGAAGGATAGATTCTGTCTTCCTATCCATTCTGTTAGCCTGTGTTTTTGTGTAAAAAATAAGGCTACTGATATTACAGGATATTAATAAACATTGATTGTTGATAATTGTTAATTTTGGATTTGTTGTTGTTGATGATATTTCTTGGCTTTTGGTAATATGAGATTATCTATTGCCTATGTTTTTGTGAGTGTAGCTAAATACCTTGGGTTGGAGTTTCCCCTCTAGTACTTTCCATAGGAATGCATTTGTAGATTTGCATTGTTTAAATCTGTTTTTGTCATGGAATATCTTGTTTTCTCCATCTATAGTGACTGAAAGCTTTGCTGCATGTAGTATTCTGGGCTGGAATCTATGGTCTCTTAGATTTTGTAGAACATCTATCCAGGAATAGATGTAGAACATCTATTCAGGGTTTCCATTGAGAAATCAGGTGTAATTTTTATAGATCTGCCTTTATATGTTACTTGGCCTTTTTCTTTCTCAGGTCTTAATATTCTTTTTTTATTCTGTATGTTAGGTGTTTTGATAATTATATTGGAAGGAGACTTTTTGTTGGTCCACCTCTATTTGGTGTTCTGTAAGCTTCTAGCACTTTCATAGGCATGTCCTTATTTAGGTTGGGATAGTATTCTTATATAATTTTTTGAATATTGTTTCTATGTCTTTGAACTGTGCTTCTTTAACTTCTATTCTTATTATTCTTACGTTTCATCTTTTCATGATGTTCCATACTTCCTGGATATTTTGTGTTAAGGATATGTTGGACTTAACATTTTCTTTTTTCAATGAATCTATTTCCTGTTCAACATCTGAGATTCTCTCTTTCATCTCTTGTATTTTGTTGGTTATGTTTGCATCTGCAGTTCCTGATTATTTACCCAGATTTTCTATATCCAGTATTCCCTTCTGTTTGTGGTTTTTTTATTGCCTATATTTCAGTGTTCAAGTCTTGCACTTTTGAAATATTGTTTTGGCTTTTGCCAATCAAGAAAGTTTATTACATTTATGACATGTATAAAAGCTAAAAAAACTATTATATAGCATAGAAGCTAATAAAGTGTAATTGGTTTCTCAGCTTCATAAGAGATTTCCAGGATCTCACCTGTTATAAGGGCATCTTGCCTTGCCAGTGAACTTGTGATGTTGGCCACACCCTTTGGCACTGTTTCAGGTTCAGGCTTGACCAATTTTAAAGTAGAGGAGGGGCTAGTTATAGGAGAATAGAAAGGGAAGATACTGCATCTTCTGGTGTAGGAAGACCATAGAGATTATTTACTTTTATCTGTGTAAGTGCTTCCCTAATAAATACCTAATTATCATTTATCTTGGGTCTGGTGAACTCATTTAAAGCCCATCTTCATCCTGTTCCATGATTTAAAAAAACAATACAAAACTAATTCAGAGATCAAGTTACAGAAGTGTTAATTAAAGGGGCATTGATTGTTTTTCCACAAGAAGCCCTTATAACAGCCAGCTTGGAACTTTGATTCTGTAAGAAGTATAAAATAGAGCCTGCTTGGTTGTTTTAGGCCAGATTTTATGTACTTGAAAAGTGAGATATAGGTATATTTGTGTCATTTGAGAATATACAGAGATATGTATCAATGTAATTCTGTGCAAACATGGATTTAGAATCTATTACAACATGTACTTATGTTTTTTCCATTCCTAATATATTTCTCACATATTACATTCTGTTATGGTCTCACATTAAACTTTCTAGAACAATTGACATTAGTTATGGGATAGAGTCATTGCAGTTCTTTAGACATAAAGCTACTGTGCCATTTTGATATAATTCTGTATAAATTTCAAACACTTCTATTTAACATAATCAAGTGGTATGAAATCTTCTTTTTAAATGGCAAGTATACAGTACTAGCTCAATTGGCACTTAGCCACAGTCCTTTTACAATATGCACAATAGCTTCCAGCAGGGAGTTTTTTAAGGACCATCCTTTGAGAGTACAAACTCACATATGTAAAATCAGTAGACATCAAGGTTCTTCTGTAGCTCCTTTTGAGATGTTATTTAGCTAATGTACAAATGTTACAGCTAAGCAGTTAAAGCTGAAAAAAAAAAAAACGAATAGAGAATATAGGTACATTCTAGTTTTCATTCTCTTGATTAATATCTCAATTTCCTAATTCTACATAAAATAATACATAGAATAGATTTGGATTAATTTTAGTAGTCATCATTTTCTATCCTTTGAAAAAGCCAGCAATTTTTAAATGTAATTTTTCATAGCAGCAGAGCTCCATGGAATGAATATGCACTCAACAGCATGGTTTGATTATATAATACTTAGTTTCTCTGCCAGATTATTACTATGTCATAGGTTTCTCGCATTTGCCATTATAACAATGGACATACAATCCACTATTATTCAACTCTACGGCACACTCCTGGGAGATGAAGATTGGATCTTATTTATCATTGCTGAGCTTAGTACCTGGGACATACTCTGCAAAACTATTTAAGGGAACGAATTAATAGCTGCATGTTAATGATGATTCTTTAGGGAAATCAAGAGAATCTGACAATCAAGGACACAGTGTGAAATGTATAACTGAGGGGTCAGCACTTCCAATTCCATTTCATCCAGCTGCCTTCTCACTACTGCTCATCTCTTAAATTTTGTTAACATTTCCATCTCCCTGAATTGACTTGCTTATCCTATTGAGGATGTACAGAAGTAAGAGTAATACAGAAAATCTTGAGGCCCCAAATCCAGTTTGTGTAACTTAGGAATTGCAAGACTTTAAATTCTGAAGCAAGCAAGCAAGCAAACAAACAAACAAACAAATAGATGAAATAGATCACTGTTTCTGAGCCATCAATCTTGAAGGCTTTGTTTCCTATGATGGTAGAAGCTATTGGGAAAGAGGATCAAGTTATCTTATTTATTTTTCTTGTGTGTTCTCTCATTTCTGTTGTTATACATTTTATCAAAAGTTCTTAATTTGAATGTTTCTAAAAATGTATTTTCCTCTTTTTCTCTTCTCATTGTTCTCCCTCTCCTTTTCTCTTAGGTCATGCCATGATGCCATTACTACAGTAGCAAGCGAGGGAATCTGAAAAATGACAAGCCAACTTGCAAGAGATGGGTGCAAATCTCAAATGAAAGGTTGTTTCTAGGTTTTATTAAAGGAGTAGCAGATAAGCCCCTGTCCTAGTTTATCATTTACTTTTTTCAAAATTGTTGATGAAGATATAGTATTTATATAATTCAACTCTAATTCTAATATATATTAAGCTTAAATATCTAAAAGGGAGCTTATCCCTCAATGTGGAATGGGCTCCCAAATTCCACTCGCTAGTCCCTCATACTAGGGGTAAATACTGATCCACTATCAGAGGCCCCATAGACTACCCAGTCCTCCTAACTAACACCCACATTCAGGGGTCTTGACGAGTCCTATACTGGTTTTCCATCTATCAGACTGGGGGCCATGAACACCCACTTATTACCAGCAGTTTCCAGCCAGCCTGGTCCCAGAATTGTATTAGCCCCAAATAACACACAGATACACTGTATTTGATATAACTGTTGTCCTGTTACTAGCATTTCTTATTGGCTAGCTCTGTCTTAAATATTAACCCATTTCTATTAATCTAAGTGTTTCCACGTGGTCTTATCTTACCTGAGAGGGGCTGGACCTATTCTCTCAAGTCCCTACATCTTGATTCTCCTCAATACATCTCCCAGAATCCTCCTTCTTGCCTAGTCCTGCCTATCTTGCCTTCCTATTTGCCAACAGTGCTTTATTAATTAACCAATAAGAGAAACATATTTACAGAATTACATCTCCCATAACAGCTGTTTCTATGGATTTCTCCAGCCTTGTCATAACTCTTTGCTCATCATTCCTCCCTCTCTGCAACTGGAGTTTGGCTCAGTGTTTAGCTGTGGGTATCTGATTCTGCTTCTATCAGCTACTAAATGAAGGCTCTAGCATGGCTTATAAGGTAGTCGTCAATCTCATTATGGTGGAAGGGCATTTAAGGTAGCCTCTCCACTATTGCTTAGATTGTTAGTTGGGGTCATCCTTGTAGATTTCTGGACATTTCTCTTTAAACCTATAATGGCTTCCTTTGTTATGCTATCTCTTTTCTTGCTCTCTTCTTCTTGTGACTCAATCTTCCTGTTCCCTCGTGTCCTCCTCCCCTTCTCTTTCTCCTAACTACCTCTTACCACCCCCATGCTCCTAATTTTCTAAGGAGTTGTATCTTTCCACTTTTCTGGGGGACCATGTGTGTCTCTCTTAGGGTCTTCTTTGATTCCTAGTTTTTTTCTGGCGGTGTGGATTGTAGGCTAATAATCCTTTGGTCTGTGTCTAAAATCCACATGAGTACCTACCATGTTCATCTTTTTGTGGCTGGGTTACCTCACTCTGGATGATTTCTTCTAGTTCCATTTATTTGCGTGAAAATTTCAAGATTTCATTGTTTTTTTTTTTTCCTGCTAAGTAGTACTCCATTGTGTAAATGTACTAAGCCCTGAAGATTCCCCATGAAATGCCTCACCCTCCCTGAAAAGCAGAAAATGGATGGGATGGGGGTTGGGAGGGGGACAGGGAAGTAGGGGAGGGTGAGGGAACTGGGAGTGACATGTGAAACAAGTTTGTTTCAAATATAAATAAAAAAATCATAAAAAATATTCTAAATGGATAAATTCTTACCGTGAACTCAAAAGTCTGAATTGATTATAACCCCCTTAATAACACATATTATACTATTATACTTAGTTCAACTCCAAATAAATAAGATTTTTAAAGTTGTTTCTCTTATATTTATTTAAATGTGAGAAAATCTAGGTAACGGTGAAAGGCTTACATGGGGAAAAAATGAGTTTTTATTACCTCTGTTTTTCTTTCTTTCTTTTTTTTTTTTTTTTTCTCTAAAACCTGTCTTTCTTGAACAATGTTGGTACTGGTGATAAACTGAAATTTACTTGCAAAAGAAATATACAACCCCAATTATCATAATTACCCCTCAAACCATAAGTAAATACATAATAGTCACACATGAGCTATTTAGGATTTTGTGTTCCCATATGGAGGACTTTTTACCATCTCTCCATTAACAGCCTTTGGGTGTTTTTGATGGTAGAGCAATGCACATGAATACTATATCCCAGAATATGCTTAGGTACTTAATAGAAATTCAAAGCACTCAAATAGTATTAAGATTGTGTAAGGGAAATGGAAATTGCCAGTCTGCCTCCAGTAACTTGCAAAGACTAGATCAAGACAATTGATGATTCTCATGTTGTGATGGAGTAAATTTAGGAGATTTTTTCCATTATTTGAACTCTATCTTTTCCCCACAATTAGCAAATGACAGCTGACTTCAAAATTAGATACTTAACTTGGGTTTCTCATTGAAATACCACTCACATTTTTATAAAAAGAAGGGGGCCATATCTTGATACTCTTGCTTTCCATTTTTATGCTTGATACATATTCAGAAATATCTCATAGAAATAAGATATCCCATTTCATATCCTTTCAGATTAAAGTCTCCAAACTTTTATATCTTAAATATATGTGTATAAACAATGAAAATTGTTAACTAGCCTCATTTGCTTCCTTTACTCTAAAACCTCATTGTTAAGACAAGAAGAACTGGTTAGAATTAATTGATTAAAAGCCAATAAAGGCCAAATCATTGGCTACTCCACAATTTGAAAAGCCAGAAACTAATTTAAATCAATAAAAATCATCTACAGAGACAAATTTCAAGCCAAGTTTTAGGTGGAAATGATCCACAGTCCAGAGTTATTCAATTTAAAAACTCACTCTCTTACCTTTAATATTCAGAATTTCAACATCACAACTCTGGTGCAATTTAGTTTAAGAGAGCTGTGGTACCTTACAAAATTATTTTACTCTAAGTCAAAAATCTATCATTCCATGAGGATACAGCTACCAAAAAATCTATAAAGTCCATCTCTTTAAAACATTTGCCACTGACACTCTCACGTTTTATTGCACTGCTGTGATCCCAGTCTCTGGGATCATGCCTAATATAATATTAGTTTTTAAAAACTAGTTCTAGTTCTCTTGGAGAAACAAACCAAAGAACAAATAATTTCTGAATAGTAAATACGTAAATAGCCCCAAATGATTAAACATAAAATTGGAATGTATTTCCCTATTTTTATTCTTAGTAAGGATTTGATAATGTCAACTTGAATATCGTTCTTATGCTTCTACCCTAACAAATCATACAATTATGTTTGCTGCCAATTTCAACAAACTTTGAAAGTATGTAATTTAAGCCCCCAAAGTCAAATATGGTTGGGATCTGATTTTGAGTTGGAATTAGAGTTTGAATTGGCTCATTTGAGAATAAAGTTTTTTTCCTACTCTTACTGAGTCATGTCTAGAAAACCTACTTAACTGCACACATTATAACTGCTAAAAGACAAATAAACAGAAAATTGAATAAGTGTCAAATAAATGCATTCTCCCAGTATGGCTTTAAATTTCTACTATGTATTTGTTTATAGTCACTATTATATCTCAGAAACAATGTTACTCTTTAGGATTCTATAACATAGTGAGAGAATATTCCATGCCGATCATAGCAGGATTTGTTTATTTTATCCTGGTTTCCATGGTTTATAGGAAGATTCCTTCCTCTGTTCATGTGCTATTATGATTTGTTTAGATCTCTTTTGAATCTTTATCTACATACATACAGAGAGAAAGAGAGATAATTTATACATCTAGCAGAAAATTTTATAATTTTGTCTATGAGTTAATCAAACATATTATCTCAGATCTTTTGTCCTATAGCCATATGAGTAATCAGGGGAAGTAACTCTAATCATATGACTTGTTTTGACTTCTTTAGGATTCTGAGAGATAACTACAGTATTTTTCTAGATTAAATGAAGTTGTCATGTCAGCCACTCAGTGTTTTGCCTCTACCCCACTGTCTTGGTTAAGGTTTTTTTTTGTTTGTTTGTTTGTTTGTTTGTTTTTGTTTTTGTTTTTTGTTTTTTTAATTGCAGTGAAGAGATAGCATGTCCACAAACACAACAACTCTTATAAAGAAAATATTTCATTGGTGTGGGTTCAGTCCATTATCATCAGAATGGGGAGAATAACTGCATCTAGGGAGACATGGTACTGGAGTAACTGAGAGTCTTATATTTTGCAAGCAATGGGAAGACAATTGACTGACACACTGAGGGGAACTAAAGCAAAAAAGACCTCAAAGCCTGCCCCATAGTGACTCACTTCCTCCAACAAGGCCACACCTCCTAATAGTGCAATAGAGCCAATCCCTTTAAGGACCATTTTCTTTCAAACCACAACACCCACCATGCTGGCCTCATATCTTTCTTGAGCCTTAAGTACAAATTAAATCACTTTTTGGTAATTAGTGATCCATTACGGTTTTTTTTTCCCATAGCAATAAAGGAACCAATGAGAACAATAATCAAAAATATTCATAAACATGGACAAATGTCTTCTGAAGATCAAAGCAGCTCTGGTTGATAACCATTGCACTCTAGCTAATCTTCCCTGAGGTTCCTGATAATGGGAATGAGCTCGGTTCACAACTGAGTTGTACTCTCAGCATACAAGGTAGCCTTTGCCATTTTAGAGTCTCAAAGATGACTTTATGCTTGCTGTATAAGACAAAAAAATTCCATCATTGGCATTATTTTCACTTAGCAATGCAATGCATTTCCCCCTAAGTCTCTTCACCATTCCTTTCCTTTAAAGTTTTTTTTTCTTTTTCTTTTTTTTTTTTTTTTTTACTTGAAGGTTATGGTTTCTGTAAGGAAGAAGTCTGGAAGTGGAAGAATTGTACCTGTATTGTACCTGTGTTAAAAATTAGTAGGGATATTCTCATCAAGATAGGCAGCTCTGTGATGAAGGGAGTGATTCTCCTCCTCGCAAGACCTATGTTATATTATATCATTTATTGCATAGAAGAAATTTTTCAACAAAATATGTAGGTTAGTCAAAGAATCTCCTTTTCTAGGATTACCAAGTTCCAGAGTACAGGCCATAAATAAAGTAATTTTACTGCAAAAGAATAAAACAGAGGTAAGAGTGACATCCACTCAAAGAGGGAAAAGTAGAAGCTGGTCTTGGTGCACACCTTTAATCCCTACATTCCAGCACTAGCAGAGGCTTGTGAATCTCTGAGTTCAAGGCCAGCCTGGTCTACAGAGCAAGTTCCAGGACACCTATGGCTGTTACACAGAAGAAACCATATCTAGAAAAACCAAACCAAACAAACAAGTAGACAAATATATCGATATAAATTAAAAGGAGTAGCAATCTGTGATTTTTGAATATAGAACGTGAAGATGGATGGCCAAATACAAAAGACAATACACCTGTAGCAGGAGTGAGATTTCAGGTGAAATGACTTATTTGGGATTTGCCATTGGCTGACATTGGTTCTTTCTTTTTGCTTCTGGCTTCTATTATCCTCATTGTCCACATTTCTTACTGAATGGTAAGGTCTACTATGCAACGGCTGAATCATCTTCAGCAAATGCCTCAGACTCTCTGCACTTTTCTCATATAGTAGCTTCCTTGACATGTCTGGGAAGTTTCCAAACAGACGCAGCTTTGAAGTTGTCTAGCTGGAGAGTCACTGCCTGCCAGGGTGGTGGCATTCTTGGTAGACTGTAGCATCTGTCACCGTGAATACTCTGCAGGATCATCTCTGACAGCACGGAGGTTGTATTTTGCATAATGATTTAATATCTATGGTAGTACCAAAGGATTCAGTATTCAGCAGTTGATATTACTGATGACAAGTAAACTTAATCGTATGTTTATAGCTTAGGATGTGGGGTTATGTGTTTATTTTTAGGTTGCTTTACTCCCTGAAAGCTGTTCCGCTTATCAAGCATATTTGTAAAGTATTGGCATCTCCTTAAATTTTGGTGATCATAGATTCACTTTTAAAGTATCATGGTGCCCCATAAGAATTCTGAGTCTTAAAGCTGTCAACCATGCTGATGACTCATTGGTTTAATACCATTGCATCTGTGTTGCTTGTCAATCTTTATAAATTACAGCTGCCACTTCTTACTTTTAGAAATGTATCAGTTTGGGATTTATAAAGCATCCCCTGAAGGAAACAATACAATAATAAATAGATGAGTTTGTGTGTGTGTGTGTGTGTGTGTGTGTGTGTGTGTGTGTGTGTGTGTGTGTGTACACATGTGATAAGAACATGAACATGACCTCCTTCTACAGTGTGGTCATTATGTTTATGCAATACTCATAAGTCTGATAGAAACAAGAACTCTCTTACACATATGAGTGAATAAAGCACACCTACTCACTAAACTTTGATAAATTAATTGCTGATCAGAAGTATGACTTTTATTATGATATTATGGAAACTTTCCAACAATATAATCTTTTCATGATAATTCCTAATTGTTCATCACATAAAATAGCCTACAAAGTGGTTTTTTTTTGGCTTGTTTGTTTCTATCAAATCATGTAAAAATGCAATTAACTCTTCAACACAATACTTTGTAAATTCCTTAAGTTTTTAATAATAGACATAAGAATGTAACCTACTGACAATGGATGTTAAAGAAATGAAAAAAAAAGTCAAACGATAGACAGGGGTGTGGCAGGGAACAAACAGAACTGAGACAGATGAACATCAAATGTTAAATAGATGCTAGGAAATATCCATATTTTACTTAACCAATATGAACAAAAGTAAAATAATGGCATTGTGCAAACATCTATAATGTATATTATTTTCAAAAAAACCTTTCCTGAGAATAAAACAATAAGAATTAAATATTATTTCTTGGCTATTTGGCATAGATAAAAGAACAAAAATACGGCAACTGACTCTAATTTTCTATTTTTGTTTTGAGACAGAGTTCCATAATGCAGCCCCATTAATGTGAAACTCACTTAGGACAACCAGGATCTCCTCAAACTCTCAGAAATTCACATGAACTGCTTCTTGAGTGCTGGAATTAAACATATGAACTACCATGCCAAGCTCTGTCTATGAATGTTTTATAAAAATCAGGTGAGCCAATATACTATCTACATGTTCCACTTGCTTCTTTTTTTACATGTATGGATTTTAAGCTAAAGGCGTGACAGATATGAAAAGGCAAATAACAGCTAAAATTGGCCAATATTTAACAAACATAGTTTAATTTAACCACCTTTATTGTTTAATTGTTGACTATTGATATGACCAAATATATAATAAATCCTGATGTATATATATATATATGACTAAATACCTCATGAAGGCTCATGAAGGGTTCATCTGTTTTCATTTAGATCCTGAAGAGGGATGGATAAAAATAACATGCAAAGAGAAAACTTCTAACTTAGCTACTTGACTGTCATCCCCAATCTTACTGCATCTAATAATTTGAAAAGTTGAAAAGGTTAAACACACACATTTAGTTTGATTTCTTCCATTGTGTATACTTTTTAAAATATGTGCTCAGTTATAGTTTTGTATTCCACAGAGAAAAGTCTTACTAGCTCAAATTCTATCCACATGTAGTTCTCACTGGAGAAAGTGCCCATTCTTTTTTCCCCTTTTAGTTAGCCTTTAAATTAACTTATTCAATGAACCCAGTTTTTTTAAAAACAAGAATGACAGACTATAAACGTAGCATATTAATTGAATCCATGTTTAGTTTATAAATGAGTAATACAGCTACTAACAGCATTTCTCGCCATGCAAAAAGAAGAAACTGAGCAAACACTTAATCTGTCTATGTGCAAATTTGGAATCAACATTTGAGGTTTGTTTTAATTTTTTTCATGGCTCTCAAATTCATAATTTAATTAAAAGTCTCTAAGACATTAATAACACTGCCGTCTTCTCATTGGCTCTGTCACATTTCTCTCCCAAATAGTAGAGAATTTAAACGAGCCACTTGAAGACTTATGGTATTTTGACCTTGATTGACTGACAATATGGTTAGAACGCTCTCCCCAAACCCAGTGAAGAGCCATTAAGTCTGAAGGAATTTCCTGGTGAGGAACTTTAAGAACATGAGAGTAAATCTGTAAAAACATTGGCTATATATGAATCACAAATTAATTTTATGATATAGATATATAAAATTTGTGCGTGTGTGTGCATTTACTTTCATCCATGTGTCTAACTTAAGAAGGCAGGTGACTCTGCATAAGTGACTAATAACAGTCACTCATAGTCACCATTTGCAATCTCAACAGGATGCAGCACAAGCTAATCATTGCAGTAACAGTCAGTGTGACCTCAAAATTATCAAGTCACAGCACTGATTAGCTGCTATCAGAGTCGGTCTAGCCTATGAATTGGAGAATTTGCCTCACTCTATTAGTCTTATTCTTCAGTTTTACTATCTTGCTTCTTATCCTCTGACTTGGGTTGAGTGAGTTGTATAAATATTTCTGTACCTTTACCCTGTGAGATGGCCAGAAGTGCTTATCTGGCTTCTGATGTTGTGGCTAGAACGAAGACTGTTCATCACAGGGAAGCCTAAAGAAATTCTCCAGCACCTGAGACATGCCAGAGCTGTAAGGCCAAGAGTGCTCTTGGCATAGGGGCAGTGAAAAGAAAAGCTCAAAAATATTTAAAATAAAGTTGGAGAATATGTAAAATAGAGCTAAGGTCTGGGCAGAAGAAAGCATGAACAAAGGGAGTATATTTAAAAAGGAAAAAAAAAAAAGGAAAGAGAAAGAAAAAGTTATAGAGTCAAAAGTTCAGGAATTAAAAAAGAAGAAATCAGAGAGAAAAATGGCTTTTAAAGAGGTAGTGATCTCAAGTGATTGACTCACATACTATTTTCAAAGCTGAAATTCCTACGGGGATTAACTAATTCTGGTTATCTTAATAGGTCAATGGAAAAGTGCAATAGTGAACCCAGGACCTTTGTTCTCCTGACTTCTTATGTTGCTCTTACTCTGACAGCATTCTAACTGAACCACTATAGTGAACAAACAGCACTAATGGGCTTCTTTATGTTTTACTTCCCTAGTTTTGCACTGTCTGAATTCAATGACGACTTCAGCTTACCAATTAGATGGATGCCTATCTAAGTAAGGCTGTTAGCTGGTCTGTCTGTTTGTTTGCCCAGATGCCTGCTTCTTGCCTACATGCCTGTGCTTGCTGACCTGAACACACACACAAGCAAGCCCTACTACTCAACTCATTTCTTCAGTTCTTGTCCCACCCCCTTTCTTGGCTTCTTCCTATCTTTGTCCAGCTAACCTGTCTTCTGTGTGTCTACAATTGACCAGCACAGACAAGTTGCTAATCTCTTGCTCTTGTTTTCTGCACTCTATACTAAAGCGTGGTAACTCTTTCTTAAGTGCTAGCCATTCCATTCACCTTGTTTTGTGCCACTGACATGCATTAACCTTTTCCACCCATTCCTACAATTGTAACACGTTTTTGTAGTAAATTGTTGTAAATATGTTCCTACCATGGTCAGCATATCCATTGAATTTATGGCACTGAACACGAGACAAACCCTTGTCTGCATGGGGCAGATATTTTGACCTGGGGAAATAAATAAAAAATTTATGTCAGAATGACATTAAAATCCTAAGACATTTGGCATATGGGACTACTTCTTTCCTATCTGTGATGCCCGGGGTTAACTGTCAGCCTGATAGGAACCAGAGTCGCCTATGAGATGGGTCACTGGGTATGACTGTGGAAGATTATCTTACTAAGATAGTTGAAGCAGGAAAACCCATCCAATGTGGGTAGCATCACTTCCTGGCTGGGCTTCTGGACTATATAAACAGAGGCAGGGAGCTGAACAGCAGCAATCTGTTTTTGATTATAGAGATATGATGTGACCAGATGCTTCCAAATATAGTATTAGACTGAGAGTTGAAATAAACCTTTCCTCCCTTAAGCTGTGTTGTTTTTCAGGAAATTTTATCAGTGGAAAGAGGAAAAGAACCCAAGACAATATCAAAATTCCATGAAGAAATGCAGGATAGTATTCGAAATACTTGATGTCACTACAGCAGGAAGACTGATCAGCCATGGGTATCTCTGCACTGACAATACTGGCAGGCCTCTCTAATAGGCTAGATACTAGCTTATTCTTTACAAGATTGTACAAAGTCCAGGGAATGCTTGAGAAAAATGAATCTTCATGGCTACAGAGATAGAGTGGAGAGAGGTGACTTAGCAGTTCATTTCCAAGTACCACAGAAACATGTCAACTATTGTATACACAGTTAAGCAGTACATCCATATGCCAGATGCAAGAAGACATCACCCTCAAACACAAATTCTTCATGGATTCCTACTTCCCAAGTTAAACCAACTGCCTATTTTAGAATTGGCAATGATTCAGACTTACATGGATCTTTAAAACAAAACAAAACAAAAAACCCTTGTATTGTATGCCAAAATTCTGTACTCTTTGTGAACAGTAAGTGACAAATTCTGAGTAGTATTTTCAACATTATTCTATACTTTTTCAGGGTCAATGGCATTTTTCTAATTGGTTTAGAAATTAATTGATGTATGTCTGCTCTGCTAGGCATAAGGCAATGAACACAAAGAATAAACTTCTGCCTTCATGAAGCAAATACTTAGGCTGAAGATTTTAATACAAAAATTCTAATGCCAGAATTGTACTTTGTAGACAACTCATACATTATTCAGATTTAACTGTATACACCATACCCTTTAGTGACAGGATTTTACATACAAAATTTCACTACGCTAAGTAGTGTGCTGTTCATCAGTGCTTGTAAGAGTGTCAGTCATAGAGAAAAACAGAAAGAAATGATTCTGTGAAATAAAATGGAATAGCTCCTTTGTGGAAATATTCAAATAGTGTTTAAAAACAGGATGTTTGCAAATAACTCTATGTTGTTTGTTATATAAGTTTCAAATAAATTGAATAGTATTTTCTAATATATTTCACTAAGTTTAGGTTGTTGAAGGCAGTATAGGCAAAAACGGGCTAGAGAATGTTTGTGCATTTCTATCTACATTGAGGCTTCCTTTATTCTAAAATTCACATCTTCTTTTTGAAGATTACTAAGTTGTTAACTCCAGAAGATTTTAAGACTTTAGGAAGGAGAGACTATTTTGGCTTTACTTATATATGTGTACTCTTAAGCCAATACAGAGAGAAATAACCTAGAATAAGTAAAGTTGGTGGACATGTTCCCCAACAGTTGAGTTTTGAATTTCATGTACCATGCCAGCAGATGAGAGGGAATCCACCCCAAATAGCATTTCATTGTTAACACAATAAGCATGTTCTTGTTTTCCAGGGAAGCTGGTGGGGTGCCTGGCTGTTAAGTGCTAGGAGATTAGGTACCTTCTTCACTAAATTGACTAGCTAGATAAATACAAAGTTCTCAGTTTTCAGGGTATGTATATTTAAAGAAATACATTTAATGAAAGAAGTCAGCATGAGAGTTGGTATTTCCCCAAAAATATTGACAGAGTGAAACCATGAGGTCATAAAAATAAACCCAGATGCACCATCTCCAGTTTTTCAGAGGTGTGCAGGGTATTAGAAAGGCTTTGAGAAACAAAGAATGACTTGCAGATGGGGAAAACAATGGATTCTATAGGCGGTCGTGCCATGCACTTTTTATCCTTTGCAGCTCCTCATGCCAGTCATGATGGAATGCTTAAGACTCTAGGGGGAGGCCAGAATCCTGGGGATTCTGATTCTAAGGCAGAAGTGGCAGCCTTGTCCCATAAGTGCTCTGTTAATTCTCCACTAACAGAACAAAGCAAAGCAAAACAAAGCAAAACACCAAATTTTCTTTTCTTGAACAGATGAGCAAATAAATCCACAATGAGCAATGCTCCTGAAAAAAAAATATAAAATAAAGCAACACCCACAAATGGGGCTTCATACTTAAAACACCACAGATCATGAATTTTTTGATTATGTCTGCGGAAGAGTAGATGCTTAATACCTTGAGACTGAGGTGGAAGTACACACAGTTCTATCTACCATCAACATCAGCAATAAACTTTCAGAATTGTTCTTAGGAACTTTTAGAACAGGGTGGTTTCAAAAGTCTATTGAGTTCTTTTAAGAGCAAACTAGCTTTCATGATGGAAGGCATTTTATTCTCAAACATAAATCTGTTGCTTCAGTTCTTCGTTTTTTTTTTTTTCCTTCCTTCATCCCTTCCTTTCTCTTTCTTTTTCCCCTTCCTCCTCCCTTCCTTCCTTCCTTCCTTGCTTCCTTCCTTCTTTCCTTGCTTCCTTCCTTCCTTTTTCTTTTTTTCAGTGACATCATTTTTATGTAGCCCTGGCTGTCCTAGAACCTACTCTGCAGACTAGGCTGGCCTCAAACTCACAGAGATCAGTCTTCCTCTGCCTCTATAGTGCTGAGGTAAAGGTGTGTGCCACCACTGCTCATTGAAGAATTTTAGATTATATTAAATGTAGCCATACATACCTGTAATGCTGATACTTGTATGTGGAAACAGGAGGATGAACAGTTTAAGGCCAGTCTCAACTACATGATTTAAGACCAAGACAGGTTACGTGGGACCCTGTCTCAGTAAAACAAAAACAAATAAATAAATAAATAAATAAATAAAGACAAAAAGAATATCACAATGCTATTGTAAATAGTGCTGTAATTCTCTTAAAATTTGAACTTATGACCAAGCACTATTTCATCTCAAGGTATCTCAACATCACTGTAGATTTTCATATCAGTAACTTTTCTATCACTAACCAGTCACATAACAGTGAAGCCACATCCATTACTGAAAAAAAAAAAAAAAAAAAAAAAAAAAGGCTAGAGAACTCCAGGCAGAGGTTCGGGTATGGTGTGACAATGTGATCTTTATGTTCCAAAAGGCATGGTATTTAATGGACAAAGGCAATTTCATATAAAGCAAAAGCAATGATATGTTGATTGACTTATTGAATTAACCTAATTTTTTTAATTTCAGGAGGGCAGGGCCTCAAAGTTCTTGCATATCTCAATATTGAAAAACTTACCCATTGCAGTCTGATACCATTACTTATGTTTAGGAGCATAAACATGAAGGTAAACCAAATGCAACCAGGCACCCTAAAACACATATGTTTCAACATGGACAGCATAAAAAAAGTGAATCTGTCATCAAATCAATCAGGCTCTTTTTCTTCCATAGTGTTTTTGGCTATTATAGTTTTTTGGTAGATGTTCCCTTGGTTCTTTCCAAAGCACATGAAATCTTAGAAGTTTTATTTGCCAAGCATTTGTCAGCAATGTGGTCCTAATTATACAGCTATTATTTAAACAAAAGTCTGGTCACTGATACTAACAGCATGTCATCTGCCTTTTCCCTGAAATTCTGGAACTCTCTAGGTTCTCAAAGTTTATTTGTATATGATGGGGAATTTTAACAATTTCATAGTTTTTGTTACCTGAAATCCTGTACAAAATACACCCATGTAGAGATGTGATGTCATCATTGTCTCATCAGTTTTATAAAAGTGTGAGCTTTATAGCCAACTCAATGGAAAAGGTGTTATTTGATTTATAACCAAGAGATTTGAAAACTTTTAGATGAAAATTTCAGGTGGTAAAATTTCATGTCTGCCTCTGTGGTTGACTAAACTTAACTTTGATTACTTTGATTGCTATTTGGTTCAGCTGGACTCAGTCATTAGCCATATTTTATGCTGACTATAAGAAAAGAAGAAAACATAGTAAAAACTTCTTAATCGCAGCATGTATAGGTCATGTCCCAAACTCATAGTGAAATTTGTTCAAAAAATCATCCTATTTTTTTGAATATAATCAATACTACCATTTAAAATTATAACATAAGCAGTTTTTAAAAGTTAATTTTACAAGGTCCTATCTTTTTAGAAGATTCTGTATACTGATCATGTTTAAAGCTAATTTTTGTTTTATATGTTTTCTTCTGCAATTCTTTCTCTGTGTCATATTACCTCTCTCATAGCATTAATAACAGACACAAAGTCCAATTAAAATATACTCTTGTTGGCGTTATTGAAATTGATTTCATCATGGCTGATTGGCTATTTTGAAGCTAATACAGACTTAATCTTGCTCCTTAGCCTGATTTGTCACTGTCTTCTACTTCTGTCTGCGACAGACACATGATACTGCTTCTATGCCAAAAGTCATTCTTAGTCTATGGCAACTTCAAATGCAATACCTTGCTATTTACTAAAAATAAGAATAATTGTTGGAAATGAACTCAGTTTTTCTGGGATTAAGTTACATCATTCAAATATCCCAGATTAGTTGTTATATTTATACTTGTTTATCTGTAGTAAGGTAAACAGATAAAAAAATTGAATGACCTTCACTATTTTTCCTTCCTTAAAGAAAAGAAACTACTGTATTAAGAAACAGTTTAATATAAAACTGCTGTATAATTAGGAAGGATATGTGACACTAAGATATTTTAGCTCTTACATTTTTTATCACATCGAGGCTATTTTTTTTTTCTTTTCCACTTTTATTATTAACCTTTTTATGGAAAATTGGCTTACCAAGAATTTATGAATTAATAAGTCTATTATAATGATGAATGATAATTACCATCTAAATCCCTACTCATTCATCAGCTTTTTCACTATGCGTCAGGTGACACAAGAGTGTATGATTACTTGTCTGGTGAGGATTTTTCAACTGATTGTTATACTTCCTTGAACTTTAGAGCCTCACACCATATTTTTAAAAGAGTGATAAAATGTAGTTAAGTAGTTTGACGAAGAAATTACAGATCGTGCTATAAATAACAGACGAACAAGTGACTTCAATATTTTCAGAAGACTGTCCTTAGGTTCAAGTGACAAATGTAGAGTACCCAGATGGGTCAAATGGAAAGTTCATAGAGCGACAGTTTAAAGGACTATAGGATTGGTGATAGAGTAGCTGAACTAGTCACCACTCAATGTCAAAGCGTCAGGAAGTCCATCATTCAACATCAGACACCTTGAGAATGGGAATTTGTGGTTTCCATGCTTTTCCCACATAGAAGCTCATAGTCTTTACCAAGGGCACTCTGTTCAGCAGTTTCAACACACAGTGGGATCATCTATGCTTAGGGAACAGCTGTGGAACTTGTTGAAGTTCTCATGAAGGGAGTCAAAGTAGCTGCATGTTGCTATGGTTCCATTCCCTGAGAGCACTTTAATCAAGGTGTTTTGATAATGCAAACATTGTGTTAAAATAATAATTCATTTGTCTCCCTGTCACTCACTGATAACACATAAATTTTCAAAGCTTGTGAACATGGATGCTCACTGTTTCATTTCAGATTTGAATTGAGTACATTTTGCTGTTGCTTTCTTATCTGTGTTTTTATTCTTTCCCTCAATAGTGTGTAAACTCTGAATGTTTGTATTGACTTTGAGCCCTCTTCGTAGCTTCCCATAACAAAAATGAATGCTAATTGATATTAACCATTGAATGTTCACCATATAAAGGCCTGTTAAGTTTGTGTTTTTGGACTAAAGATAATCAGACTCCTAAAACATACATTTTTAAAAGCCAGCAATCATTCTTGACATGAAAATCTTCTTTCCAATCAGTGTTCACTTTAAATTTCTTCTACATAGGGTTGTTTCTAATCTAATTCCTAATATTAAAGCTTTATAACAAAAATAAGTTAAATGCTTGTATTTATTTGCTTTATATTGGATAATGACTAGAGCTATGCATTTTTGGGAAAGAGATAGAGTTTTAGCTACCATGATCATCTATAAAGGTGTTCTTAAGTTTCATTGTGCATCCGAGTTATATAGAAGAAAACTGGGCCCAATCACCAGTTATCCCAATAGGGAAAATCGGAGAAGAACATAGGTGACTGTAATTTTTACTTGGTCTTAGGAATATTTATTTCTAAACAATGATATATTATCATACAGTACTTTGAAAACCATTTATTATCCTATTCTTATATAGGGGGCTTCAGATATCTAATATAGTAAAGCATTTCAAAATCACTGCACCCCCTAAAAAGTCAATGAAATGATTCCTAATAATATGTAATTCCTAATTACTATGCTCACTGACTGGTGTCTAGTCTAGCTAACTTCAGAGAGGGGTTCACCCAGAAACTGACATAAACAGATCCAGAGACCCACAGTCAAATACTAGGCAGAGCTAGGGGAATCCTGTAGAACATGGGGAAGGCTTGTAAGAGACAGAGGGGTCAAGCGTACCATAAGAAAACTCACAATATCAACTAACCTGGGCTCACAGGGGCTCACTGAGCTTGAACAACCAGGGAGCATTCAGGGGACTGACCTAGGCCCTTTGCAAATATGTGACAGTTGTTGACAGTTGTGTAGCTTTTGAGACTGCCCACAGTGAAACCAGAGGGTGTCTGTAACTCTTCTACTTGCTTTTGAAATCCATTCCTCCTACCAGATTGATTTATCCAGCCTTAAAAGAAGAGGAGATGCCTAGACTTGCTGATAACCACGGGAGGCCCACACAGTTTTGAAGAGAAATTGAGGAGGTGGAGTGTATGGGGGTGGGGGCAGGTACTGACAGGAGAGGAAGGAGGGAAAACTTTGGTTGGGGTATAAAAACAAAAAGTAAACACAAATAAAAAAAAAAATTGCCAAGGATTTTGGATGTTTCATGAAAGTTAATTTCCTTCCCTTCTTTAGGTTCCTGAAGCCACCTGTATTCCTGGGTTAATAGCTCGTTCATAGCTGTCAGTCTGTTCTTTCCTCTTGACTCTGTATATGCTCGTGTATCTTCTTCACTAGAACTCCAAAGTCTGCCTTTCAGAGGTACACTGTGTTTACCTTGACCCTACCTGGATGGTCCAAGAAAATGTAACTTTAAGACTTTCATCTGCATCACAAAATTTTAAAGTCTCCTTTCTATGTAAATTAAATATTCACTGATTCTAGGACCTTTAGCAACTTTGAAGAATCACTGGTCAAGCTCCATTTGCAGATGATACTTTTAATGACACAGTGTCAGAAACTCTGATTAGAAAAAGGGACGAAACTAGTCATATTTGCTCTATTTTGTTACAAAAAATATTGAGCATGATGAAATAAGGCCACAGTTTATAATTTAATAATTCCTTCGAATATCTATAAGTCATTATGTTCAATCTTTGCTCACTGAAACCAATCAAAGAATTTGAAGTAAAACAAAGCCCAAGCTACTCTTCAACCAACTACCTTAGAAGTAGTGGGGTTGGGTCTAGAGTTATCAGCGTATATGGAATCCACTCTTGATCCCCTTGCAGTCCAATTGAGAACTACTGACACATGGACATACAGAGTAGCATCCTGAAAGGAACACGATCTAAGGGTTAAAAAAATTAACTGGATCTCTTGTGGAGTTCATATGTGATTGGCTAATGCTAGAAATACACTTTTTAAATAAAATAATATATACGTTTTAAAGACTTATTTCTTAAATTTGTGTTTATTAGTAGGTGTCTACATCTGTGCATATAAAAGAGGGAGTGGGATTCCCTAGAGCTGAAATGAAAGGAGATTGTGAGCCACCAGGTAGAGATATTGAGAATTGAACTCTGGTTCTCTGAAGGAGGTACAAGCACTCCAACCACTGTGCCATTTCTCCAGCCATAGATGTCCATAATATTCTATCTTGCTTATGGTCCACATTCTGCCTACATATGGCATGTGTAAGTGTAGCTGACATCATCATTTTTAATATTGTCTCTTAAAATTTAGAAATATGAAGTTTTAACGAGATTCATTGTAGAGCTAATGAATCATTTAATTAAATGTTATTTTTTCATTTATTTTCATTTTATGTGTGTAAGTATTTTCCTTGCATGTATGTGCATCGTGTGCACATGATATTCAAAGAGATCAGGAAAGGGTGTCTGATCTCCTGTAACTGCAAGGTGATTATTGTGTACAATCATACGGACGCTTGAAACCACTGCTGAGATACCTCAGATGTATTACAGATTTAAAGCCCATTCCATGAGACAGAGCCCATCCCTGACACTGCTCATGTGGTCATGAACCAGAGAATCAGATAGGCCAGGAATCTAGGGAAAAATCAAATGCAACTGTTCCTGTCAAGGAACATAGCCATACAACAACTCATGCAGATAATCTTCTATAGTCAAAGATTATTTTCTGCTCAGCCATCATCAGAGAAGATTCCTCTTGCAGTAAATGGGAGCAAATACAGAGACCCATAGTAGGACAATATGCAGAGAGTGAAAGATCTTGGGACATTCAGCTCTAAATGGGATTTCTCATCAACTACCTCCCCACAAGTCTCAAAGCATCCTGTGGAAGAGGAAGCGAAAAGATTATAAAAGTCAGAAGGGATGGAGGACACCAAGGAAACACAACCCTCTAAAATCAGCAGTACTGATACCCACATAAACTCACAGAGACAAAGCATGCACAAGATCTGCACTAACCTGTGCCCCCAGAAATAAGAGGAAAGTAGACAAATGCCCCTATCCCTAACCCAGAAGCTATTTTCTATTGACAAATACTCTCAAATGAAATGAAAAATCAGTTCTCTCCAATGCATTCTTACTGCAGATACAAACCAATCATGAGGGTAGGGACTATGCTTAGTGGCCAACATAAAACAACTCATTGGGTGTTCTTTGAGACATAAAATTTTGACAGGCTTTTTTTTTCCTTACAGAATTTTGCATATATATTGCAGTTTCTGGTTTTGTGCTTTTAGAGGGTTCCTGTATAGATGAACATGTGTGTCTTTGTTTCTACATGTGTATCTTTTGCTCTTCCTTGTGCTCTTATTTTTCTCTATGTATGTTGTAGTCTACTAAAATTTTGTTATCTTTGTCTTATGTTATTATTAATCTCTATATGCCTATTTGTTTTCTAAAGAGACACAGAATGGAAGGGATTCCAATTAGAGGAAAGGTGGGAGGAATCTCAGAGGAGTTAGGAAAGGGAGACAATTAGAATATATTGTATGAAAAAGTATATTTTCAATTAAAACAAAGATCTTTCTTCTTTCCTTCCTTTTCTCTTTCTATTTTTCTTTCTTCTTTCTCTCTTCCTTATTATTTACTTTATTCTTTCCTTCTCTCCATCTTTCTTTCTTCTCCTTTGAGGAATAATTGTTATAAAACATAAAGAACTTCCTGATCATAAATGAGTCCATTACAATGTGTATGACAGGTAAAAGGATTGGGGAAAGCAGAGAAGCAGAGGCCATGGACATTATTAGAGACAGTGAGATATGTGTTGTTTTTAAAATACTAAAGCCAAACAAAATACAGGTCCAATTTCAGACCACCTGGCTGCCAGAAAGCAACTTCTAAAACAAAGTGAGTGTCCTCCTTAAATGTCAGTTTCACAGCTCTGTAAACTTTGTTGCCTTATTAAAGTTTTCCACATGGGATGTAATTCACAGTAACTGCCTCACTGAATTGCTCTTCTGCCTTTCTATTTCCAAATTCATGGAGTTAGAACTCACACGTGCATTGTGTCATTGTTAAGCAATTGCCAAAATTCCAACAGCAGCCAATCTCACCAAGACCACCACAAAGTGTAGAATTCTGGAGTTGAATGTGCTTTTGAAAAATGGAAGTTCATCGATCATTTTGCTATTCACCAGTCCCTCAAATAGGAACAGACTTAATGTGTTGTATCTTTCCATTACAAATATTTACTGAATGAAATCATTGTATATGGCTAGAATTATTTTTCTATACCTATCACAGCAGCAGTGGGGCTATGTAGTTAATACAAGCTAAATGAAGCTTGAACAGCAACGATCAGCTAAGAGTTACAAAGGTAAAGCTCAAAGTCAGGTCTGACCCTTTGGTGTTATGGTAAAGCCTAACTCTGTTGCTTGTAGCAGCAACAACTAACTAGGGCAGAATACACTAGCTGGATTTCACATAACTGCCTACAGATACAGTCTTCTCAGGGAAGACAAAACCAGGAAGATTGTAGCATCATCAATGAAGAAATTTCTCGAATTGTCCACACGTCTATTTTAAATGTATTATATTATTAAGGAATATGCACTGCTTCCTCTAATGTGTCCATCCCTGCTTAGTTCTTCATTTCTATTCCCTTTCTGTCTCTCTCTCTCATCATGAGCATAGGTTTATCAGAGCAACAAAATGAAAGGATAATTTCAGGTCAAAACCAGGAAAGTGTTTTAGAAGAACCTTTTCCTAGAGCAGATGAATTTTTACCTGCAGCATGAGAAAGTTCACATCCTCTTGATCAAAACGGAAGCTGGATGTCTATTATATCCCAGCTATGAGCAATGAATCAAAACATCTTTTGAAAAGTTAAAAACAATCTGTGCATGTCAACAAATGCTTGGACATCCAGACTTCCAGAACAGGAAGATCTCTACAAGCTCTAGGTCAAACTCAAAGTAAGCTACCAAATAAGTACCAGGGAAAGACTGTGAGATCCAGTCTCAGATAGATAGATAGATGATAGATACATAGATAGATAGATAGATAGATAGATAGATAGATAGATAATAGATAATAGATTAACTGTCAAATTGTAACTGAGTCTAGACAATAGGAATGCAAAGGGAAGAATGCACGAGCCTTGTGTACGTAGGTGATGATATTGAGGGTGGTTAGGAACTCTTTAGGAAGTGCTCACGTTGTCTTCTTTGAATTCACCAAGACATCTCCTTATCTCAAACCTTCCTTTACCACAGTCTCCTTTGCTCCATTACCCACTGCCATGAAGCATGAAGCCTGTAGTGTTTCCAGTTCCCAACATCATCACATAATTTCCCCTATCTGATACTTAAAGATGTCTTTGAAACCTGTGCACAGTTTAAGTATGAAACTCTTTCTTCCTATATCTCAACATAGAAATGACGTTATACAGAGAAAGTTATATGCAA
This sequence comes from Phodopus roborovskii, assembly GCF_943737965.1. NCBI lineage: Eukaryota > Metazoa > Chordata > Mammalia > Rodentia > Cricetidae > Phodopus > Phodopus roborovskii. The sequence continues at coordinate 4,958,328 of NW_026125444.1, forward strand.
GAGTATTATTTCATAAATGTTAGGCTACATCTTTCTCCAGATTTTCTTACTTCCCTGAGCTCCAATGCAGTCTCTTCCCTCCCTCCAGATACAGCACAGCTGTTTTATATGCATGCCTCATAAGTGCATTGATCTGCCTTCTTTCTGGTATCTAACCCATTAAATCAGCAATCCAGAACTTAATGAAAACTAGACTTCAGGCTTCTTAGTTCCCCAATCCTAAACTTTAATGGGGTTTTATACTCTATGTATGCCAAGAAGTATATCAGAGTTGTTCATGTATGTTATTGTGTACTCCTTCAGTGTCTTTACGTATACAGGCTGAGACTTCCTATTTATGGGCACTGAGCTCAGTGTTCTAGACTTACATACACAACATTTCAAAGACTATGAACAGTTATTCTAGAATTCTTATCTAGAATAGGGAAAAAAATGGTCCCTAGCTTTCAGTTTTGCTGTTTGCTCTTCAATGACTTCATGTTTTATTCAGTTTTACTGATTAATGCCATTCCTTTTCATTTAGGTTAAACTTTAATGCCCATATAAACTATGGAGGAGGCCAGGGAAATGTCTTGGTGGGTGTGGGGGTAGTACTTGTTACATTAGTGTGAGGACCTTAGTTATGATCTCTAGTACTCACGTAAAAAGATGGACTTAGCATGCATTGGGAAACAGAGACAGGCAGGCAGCCTAGGCTCATTGTTCAGTTAGTTAAGTCAATCATTAGCATCCAGGTTCAGTGAAAGTCCTTGTCTCATAAACAAAGTAAAACCAGAAAAAAAGAAGGAGGATATTTGATGTCAGCCTCTGACTTCCAGACTCATAAACATAGGAGTATGCATAACATACACACACACACACACACACACACACACACACACACACACACACACACACTTGCAGTGGGACAGAGAGAGAGAGAAATTAATGTTTTAGATTGTGTAGCCACCATCTTTCTTATTGTCTAACACCCTTTCAATTCTCCAGTCATGTCTCCATTCTCAAACATATTCAGCATGCTTCAGAGGAACAGAACCTCTTCCTGTCTTCTTCAGCTGGTCCCTTTCCTGCCTCCAGGACTACGTACTTTGTAGGTGCTGCATATTTTACTGAAATTCCCTATGACCATGTTTTATCTGTTTCCATAGCTTCTCCCCTACACTCCTAAGCAGAGATCATCTTTCTCTTCTCTATAACCTTGTTTCCTAACACATTTTACATCTTGCACTTATCAAAACTTCATTACAATGTGTAGACATTCCCATACACTGCCCTGTACCATCAGGTCTCTATGACAGGGGAGACTATTCTTAACCCAAACCAAAAGTCAGTGGAGCAGAGCTTTTTAGTACAGATTGAAAACAGAAAGAAGAGTGTAACCCATACTAAAGATGCAGAAAAATCCAATATCCATGAGTATCCTGTAAAATATTGTATTAAAACAGACAGGAAATGGAACTACTTTATTTGGCTGATGTCAGGAATGTGGAAAAATTTGGAAAACAAATGTGAGTTTGAGGATGATGAAGACTAAGGATTTTGCTGTTAAATGGAAACAGGCAGACAGAGCTCTTGGCTCCTAATAACAACCAGCTCTCATTAGACAATTTTAGGCCCTGCCAACAAGGATCGGATGGTAACCTACTTCACTGAAAACTATTTGCTTATTTAGGGGATTTAAGGCCCACTAAACCACAGACCAAAAATATCAGTTCAGTGAAAACTGATGGCTTATTTCTCAAACCAATTTAAAATCTTAAAGGTAAATCCAGCAAGTAAACACAGAATGGAACCTGTGGCACCGGGGACAGGAAGGGACAGGTGTCACCCTGAGACACACATAACTATAGAAATATACCGGTTTTAATAAAGCTGCCTTGCTTTGAAGAGATTCTCACTGTAGGAGAAACACATGCTGGTGATGTTTTCCCTACTATGGAAGATTTAAGTTAGAATGACAGCAGGAAAAATGAAGCCAGATCAGCTGGCCCAAGAAGAAGCATTTGATGAGGAAGAGAACTGGGTGGAGCAATATGTTACAAAGGGGTTTTAAAAATATATGGATCTTTAGACATTAACACAATTCATATTTTAAATGACTACTTTTTTACTCTTTAAAATATTCTCAAAAATTTCTCCACTGGGTAGGCCCTAAATCAAATTCTGATTGAAAATAGAGATCTTACAAAGCCTCCTGTGAACTGTTTGCAAAAGAATAAGTATGGCTTTACTATGTGACGTATTTATATTTAGTAAACACATGACAAAGTCATCCACCAAGATATTGTTTTACTCTTGTCTGCTCTGTTTCAGAATGGAATATAATAAAGACAATTGTGACTTTTCTTTTGCTATGCATTCATTTGTGTTTGTAACTCACACAGACACAATATGCTAGACAAAAAAAAAAAAAAAAGTAAAGAAGAAGTAGAAAAAAAGCAGCTCCTTAAGAAAATACAATGGTATGTTTAATGTCTGCCAAGACACTGGCAGACCACATAACCAGACAATAAATTAAAAACTCTGGATATATTTGTTCATTTGTTCATAAATTTCCCATTTATTGCAGCTCTGTTCTGAGTCTAACAAGTTATTCAATATCCAAAGGGATTAGGTCTAAACTCACTGAGATGAGAAAATCTAGTCCAAAATATTGTTTGCTGATGTTGATGACTTATGCTTTCCCCAATTGCTAAATCGACTCTGTGTGCTACACACTATTAATATCCAGAGCTGTAAATATAACACTTTCATTAACAAACATTAAGTGTGTCTGGGGCATATACCTATAGACACACACACACACACACACACACACACACACACACACACACACGAAGATCACAATAATAACAAATAGCCAAGAAATGCCTCCCTTTTCATCCCAAGGCATTTGTTTATCTATGTAGAATTTATAACAATAGCATATGGTATTTTACCTCACTTAAGACTGTGGGTGTGGAGAAAGAGAAAATTCAGCATATGCAATAGTCTAACTAATAAAGGAGGAAATGTTGATGTCCAGTAGAGAGGTATCCCTTTATGACCTGGATGGACCCAGGCTTCATTTATTATAAGACCTGAGGTCTTACAGATGAAAGCATGGGAAGGAATACGGATTTTCAGATTTGAAAACAGTCAGAGTATCAGATGTCTGCAAATGGGTGTTTCTACTGATAACATTTATGGTTTTGCCATATCAGATCTACCATCAGTTTAACAGCTCATAAACTGAAGCCAACTTTCTGAATGATCATTTTATTCCTGAAAAGTAACCATAAACTAAGGGAGGGGGGTACTGAGACATTAATTCTCACAGCAGGCAGCAATCCCAGGCCCAAAAACTTAATGGGGCTGAGCTGAATGGGACATAACAAGATGACTATCCTAACAAAATACAGTCTGTGTCTTCAGATGGATGAGGAATGTTCTCTTGCCATTTGCATTTGAACGTGAGAGAACATAAAGTGCCAGTTAAACTGAGTAATGTTGCATAACTAAATCATGGGGGTTTTGTTCAGTTCTCCAGTAGAGTATAAAACTCCAACTGAAAGCATTGTTCTAATCAAAGGTCTGAACAAGCATTGCTTCATAGTTCTGTTATATTTGAATAGACTTCTCGCCCCATAAGGCTATATTAACAAAAGCCATACACACATACAAATATGTGTGTAGTATTAAATGAGCATAAGTATGTACATAAAAGTGAACATGGAGTGGCGTTTTTTTTGGGGGGGAGGGATGGTATCTAATAACTGTGGAAGCAATGTGGAAAGAATTAATTTGCAATTTGGTATTAGGTAATTGCCTATAATTTGTAGGTATGCAAATTATAAGTTCTGCTCTTAGGTTGCCATGATTCTTGTGGTTTTCCTTACTGTGCTAAACAATGTATATGATATATGATGACCGTTTAGAGAGCTTTTATCTATTGTGTAATTTGTGTTCAACCAGGAAAGCATTGAAGATTTGCCTTTAGTGCTATAGGATAGGCCTGATTGCTTAGAAAATTCTGCCCTAAGTTTTTCAGAGGTGAATCTCCCATGACCTGGAAGACTTACCTCTAGACAGGACAGCCCACCTTCAGTGTACATTGAGTTTTTACACTCTCTGGAGTTTTACACACTGTTTTAGACATAGGTCTTTGTCATTAATAAGAATTGCTTGGGTAGATCCTGAATGACATTTTGGAGAAGAGAGAGACCCTTCAAGGTATAACATGAAAAGGAACCCCGAGTTAATTCTGTATGGGAACTAAAGACAGGCAATGTGCACTGCTGAAGAAATAATTAAGACTCCCCATTGCTTTCTGTGCAGCAGGTGGAGAAGAGGTAGCTTATTTTTCTTTGGGACACCAAGAAACAGTTCAGGAGTTTTCTTTTGTTCATACTTTCTACCAGTTTTAGAGAGTTTTTCTCCTAGTGTACTAATCAGTTCTCTGAAGGCTTATTTTTTATCAACCATGTGGGATGGGGTGATATGAGGGCCAGATTGAGAAATCAACATAGAAGTTCCACTTAATTCATATGTCAATGTGCTTTAAACCAAGCAAGTGCTCTAAATTTCACATCCTTAAACCTTGAGATTCTGAGGCTGAGTGATTTTCAGTGGCTCTTAGTTAACAATGGACCAAGTTGAGACTAAATATTCTTGCTGTTCAGGCTCCCTGCATGTTCAATTAGCTTATACAGCCAGGCTCTCACTTTCCATATACTTTCCTCAGTAAGAAAATATTTGGTGATATCAAGAATGAAATTTAACTTAATTGTACATTAAGGTCTGTGTCTATAATAGAAATCGCACAAAAAACAACACATTAGAATAAAGACAGTAATTTGCCATATTGGTTTTTGTGTCCTGATGCTTCCAAACACATGTATGTCTGGTTAGACAAACGTACAAAGATAGTAAATGCCACAATCAATAAGTATAAACAAGACAAAGTGAAAAAATTCCTCTTTTCTTTCAATGCCCTTTGTCTCTATGATTTCGTTTGGTAAAGTGAGTTTTTGCCTTTGAAAAGACTACAGGCTATAGAATGGAAGATATTCAAATCCTCTCTTGAGCTGGCTATCCCTCTGATGCTTGCAAATGATTAATGTCCAATTCCCCACCAGGAAGATTTCCTGGGAAGCTTTATACTCTCTCTCTCTCTCTTTCTCTCCCTCCCTCTCTCTCTCTCCTGCCCCTTTCTCCTTCCTCTGCTTAGAAATTGAGGTTCCTTCTTGAGTATCCAGCCACTTTCTGAAGCTGGAATTTTAAAGACTGGAAGTGAGGAGTAGGTATTTCTGGTCCATTTCATATGACTGCTGCATGATGACTTGGAAGCATTTGGCAGTTCCTACCAAAGTTGGATGCCTTTAACAATCTCCTCTCAAGCCATTCTCTTAACTTCTTTTATTTTAAATTTCCGGATGGATAAGAGATGCAGAAATCATGTAACCAGATCCTGGCATTTACTGTCTCAGATCCTGCACAATGATCTGGCTTATGTCTTGCTGGCGTTCTTCATTTTAAAGCACTGGCATACATTTTGCTGTTAATATCTTGTTACTAATATAATGTTCCCTGCATATGAGGCAAACACAGAGTACTGTGAGTCTCAAAAGTCCCTGACATAAACCAAAGTTAGTGAAATGAAGAAAACTTTTGACAATACATATCATGAATTTTCAAATAGCTGTATTCTTTGATTTTTGTCACATAATTTCTGACAGCCTACTTTAGCTATATAATTCCAAATACAAAATATATAAACATAAAAGCTATTTTTGAAATATATCAGAAACAGTATATAAATGGAAGCAATCTATGAGTTATTAAATGCAATAATGGGGAAATAAGTAGAATATCAGGAAGGCAGTAAATTATTTATGAAGTTTATATAATGATAAGGAAAAAAAATCAATGGCAATTGGTTAAATTAAAATATGAAATCCAGAGTATAATTTTTTACTATATATTTTCTGTATAACTGTGCCAAAAATGTTTTAGTGGATTCTTCAAATGTCTATGCAAATATGTTTTTTACAGTTCAGTAATGTACCAAAGCCTTAATGGTGACTGTCTATAGTATTTGAACATTTAACAAGGATTTCTACTCTCCTACTACAAGGTGTTTTTAATTCCACAATCTTAGCAGGTTCCTTTTAAGACATCAAAAGCTAATAAACAGAGAATATGCAAATATTAGACACTTGAAAGTAGTAAAATGAAACATTTTATTTTTGGAAGATATAATCTAAAATGCTACTAAATGATACTCTTTTATCATTTCCCATATCATATATTATAATAAATGTCACATCAAGAACATTCTTCTGACACTCTTTTCTCATTAACCTTCTTTCATATTGAGCTTTGTGTACTTCCAGTAATATTTTACAATGATCAGTTCAGAGTCACAACTGGCCCCATCTAGATCCTTCTCTGACCCTAGTTAAAATTCTTTTAATCTAAACATTTTTTTAAAAAGATTGTGTCTCATTTTACTTGTACGAGCATTTTCCTGCGTGCAGTTTTCTAAGAATCAAAGAAGAATATAAAAAAAACTAATCTATTAGGAGAAGAATGAAACTGATTAAGAAAATGGAAAATGTGACAGTTGGTCAGGCACATAGATTAATGTAAAGTAGATCCCTACATATCAGAAGGGTCACCAACCTGGAAGTTGGACTGAATGTTATAAGTCATTAGGGACATCACAAAATATTATGAAAAACTGATCAACTAATTTAGCTGTGGGTTCAAAAGGAGCCCAATTTTCTCTTCAAACCAATAATGGCTCACGCTTTTATGTTCTCTTTCTCCTCTCTCTCTTTCTCTCTTTCTTCTGTCTTCTATTCCTACCCTGACTCAATCTTCCTAGTTCCATGTGTTTTCCTCTCCTACCCTTCACTTTCTCCTACTTCTCTCTCCATTCACTGCCCTCCCCACTTCCTCTGTACTCTGGGGGACTTGTCCCTTTCCCCTTCTGTGAGGGACTTTATATGAATCTCTTAGAATACACCTTTGAGACCTACAAGACTGCTGACAACTAACAATTTGAGCAACCATGGAAAGGCTACCATAAATGCCCTTCCAGGATAGAGAGAGCAACAACTAACTTACCATGGAGCCCTCATCTAATACCTGTTGGAAACAGAAGCAAACACCCATACCTAAACACTGAGTCAAACTAGAATCCAAATGCAGAGGGAGAGGACAAGACCAGGTTGCAGAAACACATAGAGACAGATGACCTGAACAAGGAGGAGTTAACATGCCCCCAGACTGATAGCTGGGATTCCAGCATGGGACTGACTCAGGCCCCCCTGAATATTGGTCTCAGCCAGAAGGACTGAGCAGTCTAAGGGACCTCAGATAGTGGAACCAGGATGTATTCCTGGTGCCAAAAGGACCTTGTGGACACATCCCTCATGGAGGGATACTCCCTTAACCTAAAGACAGGAGAGAAGTCCTAGTCCCTACTTCAAATGACCTGACACACCTGACCCCACCTGGATGGCATTGCCCTACATGTGGAACTGGGGCGGGGAGATGGGATGGGGGGGTGATCAGGGTGCATGTGAGGGGGCAGAGAGGGTAAAAGGAGGGAGAGAGGGAACTGGGATCGACATGTAAAATAATAAATTAAATTTAAAAAAAAAGGAGCTCAAATCAGATATGACCTATCAGGAGGAAGGGACAAGACTGTCAGGAACAGAGTGAAGGGATAGATGCTGTCCTGGGCATAAATCAGAAAGAAAGCTCACATGTAGCCTTAACAACAAGACCATGAGTTAGGGATGATCATCTGTCTTAAAGGAAGCTGAAGATAGAATTTGATGACATAAAGGAAAATGAGAATTTGAAATATCTGGAAGATCTTAGGTTGTTTCTGGGAAATGTTTATTCAAAAGAGCATGCCAAAGTCAACCTAGGCAAGTTCATGAGAACTACATAAAGAACTATAGGCAACTGAGGAAAGCTAGAGGTAGGAGAGATGGCCATGCCAGAAAAGAGTTTTCCAGTTGGTTGACCAGTATTAAACAGCCAGCCTTGAAAACATACATACAGTTAGCTTTATATGGACTTTAATGGGTTATAATTAGGAACATATATGTATATTCATATACAAATATGCATACAATAGCAATCAGTGAAAGGAGACTGAAGAAAACTGAGAATATGAGCGTGAGGAGGGTTGTGTGATAGGGTTTTGTGGGAGGAAAAGGAAGAGATTGTTTATTCTGAGTTTGTGTTGTAGCCATATGAAAAGTATGGGAAATAATGAGGCTAAAATGGTAACAGCAAGATTTTCTACTTGTTTTTCAGCTTTGTGTTCATACTTTATAAGTGCTGTCATTTTATACACTCATTATAAAAATGTAGAAGTATAATGTTTCAGACATTTTAAAATGATACTCAATGATGGCAGATAATCTATTTAAAAATTATAGTACTGAGGGCATAGTTCATCAACCAAGGATACTTGCTCCTCTTGCTGAAGACCAGGGTTTGGTTCTCAGCACCCATAAGTTAAGATACTTAATGGTCCCTAGACCTATAATTCCAGTTACAGTCCTCAGTACTATGATAATGAATGCTCAATATATGTACAAATTGAATGATACAGCCTAAAAATGAGAGCACCTGCACATAGCTAGTAAGAAAAATCCTGTTTTCAAGTCTCATTTCATTGCAAGTGGTTATTAATTTGAGCAGTTGTTGACTAGGGATGGGGGCATGTGTCCTCTGTCCGCTTCTCTTTTCATCTCTAGGACCCCATGTACTACAGACCCAGGCAGTTCCTGTGCATTCAGTCTCCATCTCTTTGAGTTCACAAGTGCATAGGTCCTGTTGTGTTTAGAAGGACTCGGTGTCTTCCATCCACTCTGGCTCTTAAGCTCCTTCTGTTTTCTCTTCCACCGAGTTTTCTGAGATCTGCATGAAGGGATGTGATGGAGTCATCCTATGCGGGTCTGAACATTCCAAGGTCTCACTCTGCATTGTGTCTGACATTAGGTGTCTTCCTGCTTGCTGCAGACAGAAGTTTCTCTGATGATGGCTAACCAAAGCACTGTTCTATGAGTATAGAATAATGCCATTAGAAGTCATTTTATTGCTGAGTTCCTTTGGCAGAGCAGTAGTATTTGGCTTTCACCTTGGTATTTGGGATAAATAGTCCTAGGATCTTGGTCACCCAAGCAGCCCTGTAGATGGAATAAATCCTACTTCTCATGAAGTAGACCTTAAGTGCAATCAGATATTGGTTGTTTACTCCCACAAGCTTTGTTCCACCATTACACTAGTGTATCTTGCAGGAAGGACACCATTGTAGACAGAAGCATTAAGAATTGTGTTGGTGCTTATACTCCTCCATTTGTAGCATTCAGAGCACTTTCCTGTACCAGAGACACTAGCATGCAAAAGTGAAGGCTCTAAGTAGACACCAGTTAACTTCCCCATGTTCAATGAGTTGTGTATGTTTTGGCTTCAGCAGTAGAGTATTGATGCCAGTTTGTAAAGGATAACATATGGCTCTGGCAGCAGCTTGGGTTGTTTGGGGGTTCCCATAGTGCCCCTTTGGCAACAACTAAATTGTATGTAACCTATTCCCGAAACTGGAAGCTTGATTTGATGACAAGAGTTATCCAGTTGAATGAGGTTCTGTCTCTTCAGTTATTTGGCAATTTCTTTAGTTCACCTTCATATATTTTAGGAAGCTTCTATAATATTATGCTTCCACACTATCTTTCAAATGGCCCTTAATTTTAGTTGTCACTCACTGTATTACCTCTCTTGCTCCCCTTTTCCTTCCCCTCCCAGTTTGATCCTCTTCATTCCCCCCTCATTCATCCATAACCATCTATTTTATTTCCTCTTTCTAGAGAGATCTACATGTGCCCTCTAGTACTCTATACCTACCCTCTGTGGTTCTGTAGCCTGATTACCTGTGAATTAACAGCAACTTTCCACATATAAGCAAGTACTGTCTTTCTGTTTCTCAGTTACCTCAACCAAGATGATTTTTTTTTCTAGCTCAATATATTTACATGTGAAGTTAGTGATTTCATTGTTATTAACTGAGTAATATTTCACTGTATAAATGTACTTACTTTTCTTCATCCATTTATCTGTTGTGGGTATCTTGGTTGTTTCCATTTCCAGGCTATTATGAATAAATCCACAATGAACATGACTGAGCAGGTATCTTGGTGGTGGGATAAAGTGTCCTTTGGACCTATACCCAAGAGTCACATAGCTGCATCTTTAGGTAGATTGATTAGAATATTAATTGAACAGAAATTTCAGTGAGAGTCCCTGTCTCAAAAAATAAGAGGAAGGGGAATTAAATTAGACACAGAGCATAATCTACTGACCATCCCATGAACACTTACACAGTCATGTGTGTACACACAAACACACAAACATATGCAAGATAGTGCAATAATTTTAATAAATTTACAACCTATAAAGTAAGAACCTAGATACTTAAAAAAAAAAACAAAAAAAGAAAAAAGTCATCTGGCCTAAACTGGAAAACACTCCAATGAGAGTTCCATGAACTATCTTGGTGATCCAGGTGTTGTATAATTGTGACTTATGACAAGGTGGAGAGAAACTACTACAGGAAAACATCAGGTGAGTGACATAATTTGAGGAAGGGCCTGAAAATTAAGAACTGAAGCTGATTTCTAGAAGCTAGAAACACTCTTCTCTAAGACTTTCAGCAGCTATGAACACTACTCTACCACCTCTTAATCCTCTAACATAGATTTCAGACTTGCAGTCTTTTTAATTTAAATTTGGGTCTTTTTAAGCCCTTACATTTCTGCTTGTTTTACATTGTAATGTTGAAGTAGAAAGAAAGGAGATCCTATGCACTGAGCCACATGTGGGCAATTTCTGGTCTTTCCTCTGTCTTTTAAGCAACTTTCTAGCTTGTTAGTTGGTGCCAGCTTCCTTACAGGAGTTTTGGCTAATTCTCATATGCTTTTGATATTCTCTTCCTAACAGTGTTGTAAATGTAAATGCATCTCTAGTCTTGATCTAAAACTACAGCACTCTAACTTCTTTTGAAAGCCAATTCCCCAGTCCATCTGTTTGGGTACGAATCCATACATCTGCTTAGCTTGAGTCGTTTATTCCACTGTCATGCAAGGTCCCTAAACTCTGCAACTGAACTATTTTTCTTAGCTTGCTGTATTTCTAGTGTTAGAAATTTCAATGTACCCAGATTTTCTAACCTAGAACATCTGAGGCATAATATAATCTCCCCCTTTTTACCTTGCCATCTACAATTAATCAACAAGTTTGTTGAAGTCTGCTGGTTATATGCCTGTGTGGCGAATAGCAGTAAAAAGTCAATGTCAAAGAGCATAAAAAAATTTACAGAGCTCTCATGGGACAGACCACTTACTGCACAGAGAGCAATATTAAATAAAGTTGTTCAACTTGAATTATGTGCAAATGCTTTCTTATATAACAGTCACAGTAAGTTAAACACACATGAGCATATACATGGGTATGGGATTGTGCCTGTCCAGAGAGCCACAAGCATGACCCCAATTAACAATCCAAGAAAGAGTGGAGAGTCTACCTTAAATGCCCTTCCCTGATAATGAGATTGATGATTAACTTATATGCCATCCTAGCGCCTTCATCTAGTAGCTGATGGTAGCAGAAGTAGACACTCATAGCTAAACCCTGAGTGTAACATATAATAACACAGACTTAGTTCACAGTCTTTGCCCCTAGAATACAGTGTAATGCTGGGGTTCAGAACTTTTGGTCTTCTCTGATTTTCTACTTTTTTTTTTCTTACTATTCCACCCCTTCCTCTTAAAACACCTTTATGTTTTCTTCCTTTTAAAAATTACTGTTCTTTGAACTTTCCATCATTTTTTCCCACAGTTCAAATTAATGAATTTTAACTATCCTCTTTGTCTGGAATTCTTAGCCACTACCTTATTGCTTTGCTCACTCCATTGCTGTCTTTGTTTGGGGTTTTATTGCTGTGAAAAATGCACTGTAACCACAGTAACTCTTATGAAGAAAACATTTAATTAGGGTGTCCCACAGTTTCAAAGGGTCAGTCCTTTATCATCATGTTCAGGAGCATGACATCATGCAGGCAGACATGGTGCTGAAGCTGAGATTTCAACATCTTGACTCAGAGGCAACAGGAAGTTGACTGCCTTTCACAATGAGGGAAGCTTGAGCAAAAAAGACCTCAAAGCCTGCCCCCATAGTGACACACTTCCTCTAACAAGGGCATTTGGGGGCTATTTTCTTTCAAATTACCACAATTGAATAACTTAGTCATGCTCACATTTCATTATCCTTTTAACATACCTTAGAAGAATTCTCTAATGTCTTATTTATAACTAAGAGACAGCCTTTCCTATATGGTCTCATTTTGTTCTATATCTGAATATAGTTCATAAAATTGTTTTCTCTTTTTGTATTATGTTTCTCTTTTGTAAATAGCTTGTAGATGTACAAACGAAATACAACAAACTTTGCATAAAAAGTATAAGAATTGCTAGTAATGGCTATGTGTATATACCCACAAAACCATCACTACAATGAAAGTAGCAATTTACCCATAATCTCCCAAAGATATCTCTTGTTCTTGTGTTCTCACTAATTGTGATACATATAGCTTAATTTTAATGCATTCCAAACAAACATTCCAAATGCTCCAAGTGGTACTCAAGGTGTATTAGATGACTTAATAGAAACATATTTGGCAAATGAGGAGTAATCATGTTTACCAAAGTATTAAATCTAAAAGGAAGCATCAAAAATAAAGTGTGTCCTTGTGATAGCAGATTTTGTTAAAGAAAACAAATCCAGCAGGACTGAAAATAATACTTTGTAAAAATAACTAATTATATTTAAGCAGAAAAGCAAGAATTAAAGAGAGCTACACAATTTCTACACATATATTTATATACATATATTTTATGTGTGGCCAGATTGGATAGTAAACATTGGTATAAAAATTAAAAGTAAAGAAATTACAGGTGATTTTAATTTTCTTCTTTGTGCTTTTCTAAATTTTTCAAAGAACATGTGTCATGATATGAGTTTTCCCATATCTGAGTTTTGGCTAAAGTTCTATAATGTGGACAAGAAATAGTAAATATTACCACATTGTAACCAGAACAGCCAGAAAGCTGCCAAACACCACTACATTCAATTTACTAAATCTTAGTCATACTGGACTTGTTGCAGCCCTATCCACAAAGTGAAAAGTCATAATTCCAATGGAGAGGGAATTTGGCAGAATATGAGTCCTTCTAGGATTTTTTTCCAACTTATCTCATCAATTGGGTAAAATGCATAAAGGTCATTATTTAAGTGATTGTTAATGTTCCAACTGAAATAGTCTTGAAAGTTTAAGATGAGGATCTTGATAAATGGCTTAGTGAGTTAAGTGCTTGACATACAAGCATCAGAACCTGAGTTTGGATGTACAACACCCATGCAAAAAGCCATACACAGTAGCATAGTTGTAAACCCAGTGCTGGAGAGGCAAAGGCCAGTGGTTCCATGGGACTTGTTGAGCACCCAGCCTTCATGAATTATTGCATACCACATTCTGTAAGAGACTAAGTACCACAAAAATAAGATGAAAAATAAAAGAGGAATACACCCATCATCTGTCTCTGACTTATACACTTTTGTAGACAATATACACATAGCCAAATGAACATTTGTGCATACATAGACCTCCAACACCAACATTCCGCAACACATTCACATACCTTACAACACACACACACACACACACACACACACACAAAGGTCACCACACTCTAATTAAGTAGCACACAGAAAAAAATGTTTCCCAAGTAACCAGTTAATGACACAAAATGTGGTAAGTTTAAGTAAATGTAATGTGTCTCTGAGTAATGGGGCTCTCAGAATGAAGAGGGAACACAAACAATAAATAATATGAGATAAATGGGTGGAGGGAAAAGATTTTATGCTACCTAATTAATAAAGTGTAGTATAAAAATTCCCTAAGAACATCAAATATCCTGCCCCAAATGATGTGACAGACTTTGATAATCCCCCATGGGAGGCCTCACCCTCCCTGAGGAGTGGAGGGGGTGAAATGGGGGGTTGGTGGGGGTAATGGAAGGACTGAAGGGAGAGGGAAATGGGACTGGTATGCAAAATAAGTTTATTTATTTATTTATTTATTTATTTATTTATTTATTGTTCTTATTTTATATATTGATCCCAGTTTCCTCTCCCTTCCATGCCCTCAATTACCCCCCCCCACTCCACAGGGAGGGTGATGCCTTCCAGGAGGGATCATCAAAATCTGTCAAGTCATTTGGGGTATGGCCTAGGCCCTCCCCCTTGCTTCTAGGTTAAGGGAGTATCCCTCCATAGGGAATGTGCTCCCAAAGTCCTTTCGTGCACCAAGGAGACATCCTGGTTTCACTGTCAGAGGTTCCTTAGTCTGCCCAGGCCTTATAACTGAGACCCACATTCAGGGTGCCTGAGTTGGTATAATGCTGGTTTCACAGCTATTAGTCTGGGTGTCCTTTAGCTCCTCCTTGTTCAGGTCAGCTGTCTCTGTGGGTTTCTGTAGCATGGTCTTGACCCCTTTTCTTATCACACCTCCCTCTCTGCAAACTGGAGTCCAGGAGTTCGGCTCAGTGTTTAGCAAAATACAGTTTGTTTGTTTGTTTGTTTGTTTGTTGTTGTTTTTAATTTAAATAAAAATTAATTTTAGAAGGTACATCTAATATCTCTTCATTAAAAACCAACTCTTGAGTCCTCGATTTCATAAGAGGATTAAAGGTCAAATAAAAGTAAATCAACATTAAGCAAGCCATTTTATATTCTGGTACTGTGGACCAAAGCCAGGGTATTGGGCATAGTAGTCAAGCGTTCAACCATAAAGTAATAGCCACAGCCCAAGCAATGTTACACTGTTCCTCACATGCTAGTTGACATGGGAAGGTATAGATTGGGCACGGGTATGAATACATACAAAACACAGTGGGTTACTAGTTGTCTAGCCAGAAGTCTCACTGAAGTCTTAAAAACAAGAGCTAGGAGTTAGACACAATTTTGAATTGTTCACAGTATGGGAGGTTGAACCAATTTAAAGATCACATTGGGCTTTGATAACTTAAGACTGTTTGTACAGTGCCAACCAAGCATGACTTGCTGTTGTTCAAGGTGGGAACCATATGTGCCAATGTAAAGGTTATTAGCCTGCTCAAAGAGATCTAATGGAGACCATTGAATTAATTTCTTGTTTACATTACTAGTGAATTTAGTTCATTTGCTTAAGATCTTGTTCTTGAATTAAGTCTGTTGTATTTTAATAATAGAAAAATATGGGAACAAATTCTCAGAAACTTCACTGTAAAGCTCTTTCTCAGATAGAATGTTGTAAGATTATACCAAATTTGAAAGTGGCATATCATTATAGTTATATACCATTACTTCTTCCTATCTTATATGATTCTAGGTCTCTTAATTTTTTAAACAAGCTCTATTCTATTATTTTGTTAGTTATCATAGTAGAAGCATCTCTAATTTTTCTTATTCCCCCAAGACTCAACAGTGACTGACACTTCAGTAGGCATGTAGAACATTCAATTCCTTTAAAAAAATTTACACCAAATTCAACTTTTATATTTAGAAGTTGCAAGTTATAGAAAGCTACATCTGGCATTTATTCATAAGAACATATTTTCAGAGAGCTTTTCACAAAGGAATGTATGGTTTATGCTCCATATAGTCACAATAAAATAAATTTATATTTACTTCAAACAAATAGATAACTCAGAAATGTCCCCTTAAATTACTAGAAACATTTGTTTGTGTCTTATCAATGATAATAGTCTGTATAATTATTAAATTATTCTTCAATATGCATGTCTGTATTACTCTATGTATTGAAACTGTTCATCATGACTCTGAATCAGAGATCCTGATCCAGGATTTGGTTTTAATCATACATTTCATCTCTTAGGATTTAACAACTGACTAAATAACTAGTTATTTTGGATACAGGTCAGATATTGTTCTCCTTAAATATCTTTTCCTCCATATCCAACCTAACCTTTTATAACAATCATATTGTTATAAATTATTGATTACAGCTCTATCTGCAATTACTTCCATTATTCCATTGCAGAGAAAGATTCAAAATGTCTAACCCTATGGAAAGGAAGATTCCATGAGAGCTATAATTCCAACCCTATCACTTCACAAACTGAATGCATCTGACACAGAAAAAGGTTCTATAGCTATAGTTATTATGAAGTAAAAGAAAGGACACGAAGTTGGGCAAAAGAGAGGACACGAATATAGAATTACTTGTTTCCACTGTATATCATCTCATCAACCCCTTTAGGCTCTGCTTTCTAGCAGTACTTTACCTCAAGGCATCTTTCTGGTGAATAAATGCTTATGGCGATGTATGATAGTCAAACCAGCCAGGAGCGACAATAGATATATTAAGGTGGTTGAGAAAACAGCTTCATCATTCCTTATCCCACAACCAACTTCTTCAAGCAAATATATATGTAACAAGATATGCAATCTAAGTAAAGATCACTGGTTATAATGCACAACAAAATGGAGATACACTTAAAACTACAATAAAATTCTAAAGCTATCTTTTTTATCTACACTCTTACTAATGAATAATTTACCTGTCTTTATTGAGTATATTGTTTACTAATAGGATTTACTAAAGGCACAAAGCAGACAGATAACAGATGGGTAGGTGATAATATGGATAGCTAGATACATACATACATACTACACACAAATATATACATTCATACATACATACATACATACATACATACATACATACACACATACACAGATGAAAGAAAAAAGACTAAAAGAAAGGAAGGAAGGAAGGAACAAAGGAAGGAAGTCAGAAGAATAGGAAGGAAAGAAAAGAAAGGAAAAGCAAGAAAGTGGGTGTTTAGTTAGACAGTAGAGTTTATAGGTGTATATGGTTTTATTTATTTTTCTTCCTGAGTTTGTAGAGTTGTACTTAGTTAGCTTAAAGAGAAGGGTAAAGGTCAGGAAAGATTATGAATTTCGAATCCTGAAGATACCACTAAAACTTAGAAAGATAATGATGTTTGATAGAAATAATGGAAATCTGTGCTCCATTATTTTTAACCTCTGGGCTTGCTTTGCTCTAACAGATAGAGGGATTATGGTTATAAGATCCTCGTGAGCTTTTACTTGATAATGTTTTGAAAGTGTCTGCATAATCAAAGTGCACAGGCAACACCAGATCTCTGGGTTAAGATGGCTATGAGAGGTCAGTGTCCATCTCAGCACTGGTCATGATAGCATACGCTTGTAAGAACACATATGACCCATAGAGTTGAAGACTACCACAAAGTATGGTTGTTTTACGAAGATAAAAACCTCAAGACAAAATATGTTTGATTTCTAAGCTAAAAATGGGAGATATCTATGAATATTTTAAGCATAAGTTTTCCAGAGTTATGTAAATTCAGTGAAAAGCAACAACATTTTCAGATTTTAACAGAACTTAGACAAAAATAATATGCAAACTGGTTAAGTATTCTGAGCTCTACATATATATTGGTTTATTTCCCTAAAGTTATAGAAAATTATGCCTTTGTACATATTTTTCTATTGATGTCAAAGGGGTTATTACCATTATCTATTTGAATTTGTATTTGTATTTTTTATTCATGAGTTTACATCTTCAGTCACTTAACACTGTTAGCTGTGTTTGTTATATGTACTGATCTATCTATTCATTAACATTTCCCTTAAGTATGATTAAATCAGTTATATAAAGAGGGATTTCAAAGTCCAGAATATTTTTGTGTGATTTTATTTTGTTTCTTTTTCTTTATTCCTTTTTTGAGTGTAGTTTTGTTTTCTTGGTTTTATGGGGTTTATTTCTGTATTGGGTATTCACTTGTTTTCTGAGAAAAAAAAAAACCTTTAAGTTTGGAAGGTATGGACAGGAAGGGGACCTGGAGAACGTAGGGGCAGGAAAATTAAGATAAAATGTATTAAAACTTTAAAAACAATTTAAATGTTAATAAATAAAGTACAGGTGTACAGGCATTTCAATTAACTTTTAGCACTAATTCAGTAAATTTGATTAAGAAAAAGATTCTATCCATGTATTTAGCCAATAAACTTTTATTCAGTCAGTCACTGGAAAAGCCTAAGTGCTCAAACAAAGAACCTGTCTGAAAAACAAAACAAAAACCAAACCAAAATAAACAAACAAGCAAACAAACAAAAAAACTTGGAAAATTATTATCAAGCAAGCCTGGTTACATGTGAAAGATTATATTTGTCTACTTAAATTGTCAAAAGAAGGTACCATAGAGCCGTTGATCAGAAAAATTTATTTTGTCATAATGGCAGAGACAGCATTTGGGGATGATGATGCTAATAGGCCTAACTAATGAAGACTTTTTTTTTCTGTTGAGTGGCTGTTATCTATGTATTTACCATGTGCTTACATGGCCTTTAGTAAATTTATCTTAAAAGTAGAGAAGATAAGGGGAGAAAGGATAAGCTATGATGACATCTTTTCTTTTAAATGTAATAAGCATGTCATATCAGAGCCTCAGTTCAATGGCCACATTTAGTTTTTTACTTCAGACTTTATAGTACTGGGAACTAATGTCTCCTCACATTTCAGGGTGCAGATTCAAATATTACACCTGCAATGGTTTGTTAGCATTCTTCCAACTAAGGGACAGAAGAATGATAGAAAATGGTTACTCCAGAAATCGTTTGTTTACTCCCTCAGTTTTTGTGTGGCAGATTTTCCATGCCTGCTTTCTGAATGGTGCCTTCCCTAGTTTACAAATTACTATCTCATCCTGTCTAACCCTCTCATCATAAAAGTCCTGACAAATTCAACTGAAGGTAGGCACAGTCATAGCTGAGAATAGTGATGCACACATATGAACATACATGCAAGTGTGCATGCATATACACACACAACACACACATACTTGTAAGAAGCTTTTCTCCCTCTCATGCCTTTAGATATTAGTAACATGAGACCTTATCTTACACAATAGCTAGGTTATCATGTCATGTTAGAAGTAAAATGAATAAAAATTAAAATGAATAAAAAACAACTAACAACGGTTACATGACATGTATATTTCAATCGTGTTTGCTCTTTACTTGGATTCATTTTTAAGTGGATATTTATATTTAGATAGCCTAGTTAGGTCATTTCCATTCTTAATGTCCAAATACTTATATAAACAAAATCTTGAACACTGATCTTGTTGTCATATCTTACAGCAAGCTAAAGCACATTAGTAAAAGTTTTTGATCACTATGGATAAGTAAAGAGAAACCTTTAGCATCAGCATGTTAAGGACATCACAAAAATCCAAGATTCCTCTTTTACTGTGAAATGTAAGACACTGTTTTCATCATCAAATCAAAGTTATCCTTGGAAGTATAAAACCAACATATTAATTTTGGTATTATGCTTCTCTTTGTTGGGATTACTAACATGCCTACACTCAGACTAGAATGAAGAGGTAGAATATATAACCCATATTCCTAACTGCTAAAATTAATTTATTATAAAACATATATATATATATATATATATATATATATATATAGAGAGAGAGAGAGAGAGAGAGAGAGAGAGAAAGATTGCTTATCAGCAAAGTAGAGAATAAAAGGTGGTTAAAGCAAAAAATGTTTAGCTGTCATAGAAAATTCTTTTGTCTTCCACAGACTCACCTTCAAAATTTTCAAATTACACCATTTCTAAAGGTCTCATAACCTTTTAGATTAAAAAAGAAATACTCTGTTACATGTCTGGAACATAAAGAAAGGATTAATGCCTAGCAGCAATTCAGAAAGAAAATAATTTTTGCATAGTTTTACATAATATTAAGAATCAGCCTTATTTCCCTCTTGTGAGTAGTATCCCCAAGACTCACAGTGTCTACTGTGTTAAGTGTGGGTTCAAGAGATTGCGGGCTCTGATGGGCCACTGCCTCCATTACCTCCTTCCCCTTGCAACCTCGCATCGCTATACATCTGTTTTGTTGATTCAGAAGAGCACTTGAAATGCTTTACAGTTGATTTTGACAAGTGCTACAATTTGATAAGGGAAGATAATTCTTGCTGAGATGATTTTCAAAGTACAGAAATTATACTTTTGAGTAGATATTACCTTTCTTTATGATCAGAATTTTCATTTAATATACAGCACACTTAAGCTTGGTAATCACATCTCTTTTATAAAAAAAAAAGTGATGGGTGTCTTTGATCTCATATATTAAATCATTAAACACAAAATCTTATTCCAGATTCTGATTGTTTTCTTTGTTGCAGATAAAATATGTCTGCCAAATTTAAAAGATCAGATTTTGAAAATGCTATATGAATGTGAAGTGGGATTTTTAATTAGCTGAGAGGCTCCTGATCATGTGACTGGGCTGATTGATGAGTAACTGGGATGTACATTTCTGCATGCCTCTGAACCCATTAAACTGAGAATTAATCAGTAGTTCTTTAAAGGCTACAGACCTGTTATTGGTAGAATAATCACTTTTATTTTTTTCAAGTAAAACATGTGGGCATGGTTTTGATCTGTATTAAAGTATTCTTTTACCAAACAGACTTTCTAATTTTTACGTTTAAAATAATATTATTCACATTTGAGGTAATTTTGATGAATTATTATTGGTTTGCTTTGGTCAACTAATGCTGTGCAAAGGTTGACAAAAGTTAGATATAATGGCTATTTAAAATTTGATTATGGCCAACTCATGATATTTCCTTGTTTGAAAACAAACTGAATGGACCAGGGCTTCGGGATCTCAGCCATGTCTGTGGTTTGTTTCTGAGGGTATCTTCAGTGATTAAATCCATGCTATCGTTATGATATAAACCAGATCGGGAACCATGCCTCCAAATACAGTTAATGTGAGATAAATGTCACACTCTATAGCCCCTGCAGAAAACCTTTGTGTCACTAGTCCAGTGTAACCAAACAGCTTCTTAGCATTCAACATCATGTCAAAATGGTTTCTCTGCATTTCCCTATACAACCCAAGTTTTATACCCAATAGATAATCTCAATTTGGAATTTGTCAGGGCATGTCTTCAGACACACACACACACACACACACACACACATACACACACACACACATGCATGCACACTAACATGTATCTGTTGAAGAAAATTATTTCCATTATGATATTTTCAAATATCTTTATAAGGTACTTTGATAGTGCACCATCACCCACTCTTTTTCTTTACATGGGCCCCCTTTCTCTTCCAAAATAATAGTTTTCTACTTCCACATTTTTAAAATCAAATATATATTCGACATAGGTTAAATCATTCTAAGTTTTGTCATATGGTTGGGAAGATTGAATGTATTCATCTATTCCTGTATTTACCTCCTAATGAATATCAAGGAAATTATTCACCTGTCTATGCCACATATTCAAAATTTTTACACTAAGTGTTCTGGGTTTATTATTATTCTGATGGGAATCCTGAAGATGAAATAAAATAATGAAAGCAAGCTTTCATATAATGCTTAGAAAATCTTTAAAATCTGAGAACTGTGATTATTGATTTTTTAAATCACCAGTGCCATTTTCATAGTTACTGCTTCATCTATGGTTTATTATAATAAAAATAATATCCCAATTTGTCATTATTCCATATTCTACCCTCTTCAGTTCTCTTATACACTCCAGCTATTTATTTTAAAATATTACTTTCATTTCATAACTCCTCTGTTTAAAATATGCTGGAGTTAGTAACTAAAACCATAGATTTTTAGGATCTCTATAACCTGCCTTCAAAAGTTTTATAACCTGTGCTTCTGTTATTTCCTTGTACAAACCTGCTCTCTGCCCTTGCTGGAGTAAGTTTTGATTGCCAGTTTTACTTCTTTTTTCACACCTGTGATACTTTTAATGGAAGAAGAGGTAAATGCAATCAACTGTTTGAAGGTCTTTTTGAAGGCTTTTCATATGATCAACTTGTAGCCTGTTCTTGGAATCTCTTTGATACACATAAAGTCAGTCTCCATTAATTTGGACAAACAAAGGCAAGGGCTATCAGAATTAATTAATCATTAGCTCTGAATGGACTCACAACCTTTCAGATTTCAGATACATACAGTCACGTATTTCTGAATAACCTGAATGTGTTGTTTTTCTTACTTTGGTTAAGGGCAGCTGTTAAACTTAGCATGGCTTTCCTTTGATGGGTAACAATAGTTCAGCTCCTCAAGGTCCTCATTTATTGACTGGAGATATATATATACATTATTAAAAAGTAGTGGAATACATATAGAACAGGAATTATATTTTCAAAATTTTATGCTTGACTTAGTCATTTTCAGCTTATTTTATATTGTTATGACCTTTTGATTAAAAGATTAAGACATGAGGGAGCAAGGCAGGTAATTACTTTCCATGCCCCTGGTGAATAGAGCTCATCTAGAAAGAATGATCTAGAAAGAATGCTTTCATTGGACAATACCCATAATAAGATGCTACCCCTGATGGAAGACCAATTGAGGAAGGCAAAGATAGGTTACTCTAATTGTTAAAGGATACTGTGTGAGATCAAAGTTTATTAGCCACTATGATTCTTAGTAATGGCAAAACTAAATATGTGAAAGTAAGGCTAACACAGAGAAGAAGCAGACATAGTAGTGTTTGCTCTGGTCTAGAGATTATTTAGAAATGACATTTTAAAAACATAATTGTATAGTATCTATATCTTTGTAATGTGTTCAAGAGTCATCATTATTTGATCTTGAGCTACCTTTAAAGACTCATCTTCTCTTTATGTATCCCATGTGCAGTTCATCAAACAGGCCATATTGAATTAGCCTGGTTGCCTAACCGCATCCTTTGCTTCTACATTTTACTTTTCTGGCACACGGCCTTATCACAGAATCCTAGGAGATTCTTTTCAACTCTAAACTGAAATATGTCACTCCTGTAGTACAATAGCATCTCACATCACTCACTCATAATAAAATCCGAAGTTTGAAGAACACAAGGCCCTACAGGATATGATTCCTGCTAGTCCTCATTACTCATTTTCCCTGTTTCGTCCTTGTTCATTCCATTTGAGCAACACTGTCTTTGTTACTACTCTATTCACAGTGGGTCTTGATTCTCAGATGGGCAGACAGAGACACCAAGCATTCGCCTCCTTCTCCATACAAGAAACAAAGAAACAAGAACACAGATGCATTCATGGTCAAACTTGCAAAAGAATCTTGAGCTCAACAAGGGAGCAATGTGAATTCTTTCAGGAATGGACACAGCAAAGGCAGCACAGATAGGGAAACAAATCACATTTGCACTTGTGACTTCAGCTTCTGGCCAGGAGTCCCCCTAGTGCAGGTGAAAAGAGTGGATGGTGGAGTCCCAGCAAATGCCCTAACTGAAAATGCTGCCAACCTTAGCTATGAGAGTATCACAGGCATCCCAAGCCAGTAGCCCAAATCGGGGAGCTACTCAGGGTCAGAATAGAATTAGACAATGTCAGTGCTGAGGGGACAGGAACACCTCCCTGCTGTCATGCACAGAAACCTGAGGAGATTCTTTTATCTTCCCAGAATTCAAAGAGAAGAACCTCAGGTTCTAACCTTTTGGTAGGTTTTTTGTTGCTTTGGTTTTGCTTTTTGTTGTGTATTTGTTTGTTTGGCTGGCTGGTTGATTTTGTTTTTTAATCACATACAGAACAGTGCTAAAGAAAGAATGGCAGCATATGAGAATACATAGGTGTGGATTCCTCACAACACCTATTATGCCTTTCATGCCTACTTAGAAGAGAAGAGCTGAAATGCCCAAGACTCATGATATAGAAACCCAATTACACAGTTTTGATTAGTACACACTGTATCCATGTATTACACCATCACACTACCCCACAAATAATGTGGCAATGATTGTTCAATTCCTAGTCTTTAAGAAAGTGAAAATGATAATAACCCTGACTTAATTGTCACATATTGTATACATACACAGAATACTTTTTAAAACCCTTCCTCAGAAACTTGGAAATCACAGTACTTTCTATTCCAAGGGACCTCTGTTTGCACAGTGAACATTACAATTCTGAGACTTCCTTGTCCTGTCTCTGTTGAGGTATTTATTAAGACATAACTTACCAGCTATATCAACTAGAAATGTCCTCCTTAAAACTGCCACTGTTACTTTCGACCTACAGAGTTCTCTATCTCCCTTTGTGTTATTTTTCTCTAAAACACTTCTCTTTTGGCACAATACTTACCAATTTCTATGAGCTTGTTTTTGTTTTTCCGGTTCTTCCTGATGATGTAAGATGCCCCTTAAGAGAAGGACTTTTTTTTTTTTTTTTAATAATGTAGTTCCTCTTATTTCCACACTGAAAGAATTTGAGGTACATACTAGGCAAGTGACAAATAACTGAAGATGGATGCTACTTCATGTTTCTAATTTGCATTTTGCTACATGCAAATCTCTTTATTTTAAATATTTCTCACTTTCCATCAAGAACACTGGGATTCGTATATCAAGAACAAGATTACCCATCTTTTCCTTATTGAAACATTTGGCCATTTGATACAATGTAGGATTCTCTATCTGAGTAGTTCATATATGTGTAAGTCGCCATCATTAGGAATAAACACACAGACAACTTTCCAGGTATGTTGCCCTTTTTACCTTTCTATTTCCAGCAGCTCAACACAGAGGCTTAGAAATTATTTGTTGTATTTAGTGAGTGATTTCAACTCATTATCCTTCCTCCCAAACCAGCTTTCCCTGGAACCAAGATATATTCTAATCACACTAATAAGAACCTTGAACTCCTTTTTCTTACCCCAACTCCTGTTTTGTAGCTATCTAGTTGAAAACTGTATGCCAAGTTTTCATAGATATGTCACTTCTAGCATACACTTTTTCTAAGTTGTATGTAAAAAAAAAATGATAACTGAACTTTAGTTAAATCACACTTGACAGTGAAGATTTTTCTTTAGAAAAGTTCTGTAAATTATTGGTGCTTGTCAACACCTGACTGTTGCCATGTTTGCTGATTAACTCACATTTATGTCACCCGTTTTTAAATGATGCTTGAAAACACATTTTTCTATGCCTTTTATACTCTTTACCCTCCTAGCTGTCTTGAGAAAAAATGCCTACGTAACATCCATGAATCAGTTTGAATGAAAATAGCCTCTACAGCAAATCAATGGATTTAACATGTGACTTGGTGTTGGTTAATAAGATGTGAGTAGAAGTGTGTGCACATTTCATGAAAAACAAAAATATATGCTTTTGCTTTCCTAGTCTTCCTTCTTTTCTTATGCATTAGATACAGGCAACTGGAAGGCTTGAGGATCACTGTGATCAGGATGCTAGAGTGCCTTACCAGCTTGGTCAATGACAAACTCCTAAAAAGTATCATCTATGTGTTTGGATGACTGTGGAAGAAAGGAATAAATGTTTGATCCAGTGCAAAGATATTTATTGTTACTATTGAAGCAATTTTACCTACTCCCCAACTAATGTTCTAGAAGATGTAATCAAAATCCTTGTTGGCTCCCTACTGCCTTAATACAGGGATTAAAGCCACATACATGGCTCACAAGCTTTATGGGGTCCAATTTCTATAGAGATATTCCTCATTATTATCTTCATCCACTTTGTCCTGTACCCTGCTCCAGCTTTAGCTATTCATCACTGTTCTCTACACCTGTCTTTCTGAGTACTATTTTCAACACATTGAAGGCTCTATCTTCTATACAATATATATTTCAATATGTCATATATGGTGGCTAAAGTTTAATGTCCTTATGGAAATGTTCCTTGACTGTTTTGTGTATGTTTTAGCAGTATTGACTGTCTGTCATTTGAAATATCATTTTCACTATTTTGCACATGTTTGTATAGTCATAAAATAATTACACATCCATAAAGGGTTGAAAGCCAATCTATGTAACACTAGACTTAGCATGGTACCTGATTCTCAGAGATGTACATTCAATAGCAAATGTGAACAGTATTGTGCTAATGAGGCCTTTCCACAAAGACCCTTTCCATTGCTAATTTACTTCCTTTGATCTCCACTACCCTCTAAAGCCCTGCACCCATTCTTTGGTGCTTCCCTGCAGATATTTTCTTTTGTAAGACAGAGAATGTCTGAAATATACAGAAACATGGAATGACAGTGTGGATAAAAATTGCAGGTGACACTTATGTTAGAAACTCCAGGAAAAAAGTCAGGGACAAGGTGAGTGGCAGGAAAGACATTAGTTTCAACAATAGTGACAATATACACAAAACAATAACATGACAATTCTAGAAAGTCAGGCAGAAAGAAAGAGAATCTAGTGTATATTACAGTGTGCTCAGTCATGAACATGAATGAACTGCTCACTTCTCAGTACAGAGTTAATATAATTGTACAGGGTAGGCATCTCAGCTTAAGAGAAATAGAGACTCTCATAAAATACAAACTGTACTTCCAGTTTGAACACACACACACACACACACACACACACACACACACACACCCTCAAAAGAGACAGACAGACAGACAGAGAGACAGATAGACAGATGTTAAGA
The DNA here is from genome assembly GCF_943737965.1 of Phodopus roborovskii. Lineage (NCBI taxonomy): Eukaryota > Metazoa > Chordata > Mammalia > Rodentia > Cricetidae > Phodopus > Phodopus roborovskii. The sequence goes on from NW_026125444.1 coordinate 4,984,953, forward strand.
AATATAAATCATATTCCACTTATGCCAGCAGAAGGATGTGCACAGGGCAAAGAAGAAAAACATCCTGAGAATTAAAAAACATAGTTGACACTACATACTACATTCAATACTGAGCAGACTTACAGTCCAGCCAAAGAGGAATCCTATGATCTTCATTCCATATATGTGCCAGGAGTTCTCTTTCCTCAGAATTAAGGAGCAGGAGTTAAGAGGCCATTTTTAAAAGACCCCTGATGAGCCATTAGCTAGAACCTCTGAAAAAAAAAAAAGAGATCCCTCCCTACATCCCTCTCTGGACAGCAAAGGACAATAATCACTGCTAAAGTTCAGACCAGCCTATAGAATCCCACAAGTTAGAGAACAAGAAGAAATTTAAGTTTTCACAACTCAGTGTTCTACAAGGTGAAAATCTTGCCTGACCAAAGACTGGAACAACACTTGCTAACTCCTCAGAGGGGCAACAAACACAGGTTTTTAAAGATGTGAAAGTCTTAGACATCCTTTGACTAGTCATGAATCACCAATAGAAGCCAGCAGCAAGCTGTAGTTCCTACTGAGGGCCTTTCAGATGGGTGAAGTGCAGCAGGTGAAAGCTTGGATTTATCCTGCCTTGAGCTCAAGCTAATAAAGTAGTACTAAGCCCCATGGGGATGGAGAACTTTGAAACTATCCCAAAGCAGATTCCTGGGGTACTCCTTGAGGAATGATTATATAATGTAGACAGACAAATAAAAATGTGCTTCCCATCCATATTACTGCAACTTAGAAGAATAATATGAGAATGGGAATTTATTTTTTTAGCTGTTGAGCACCAAAATTAACAATGAGAGCAAATCAGTAGTAAAATATGTAGTAACTTCTTGTGTGTGTGAGTACAGAGTTTACCAGTCATCTGACGTGATTTCCTTAGATCTGAACAGCAAGCCAACTATTATCTACACAGTTAAGATTTCATAAAGCCACTTTCTTCAAGAAAGTCTATTTAAAAACTAAGACCCAATTCCAAACACATTGGATGTGTTGTCTTCTGCAAACCAAGTGTTCATGACATATGTGTTATATAGACCTTCTGTAGAACTAGATCATACATTAATCCTCTATCAAAAAGTACCTGTAGTAAAATATGCAGAGCTAAGAGAGACTTGATAGGACACTAAAACAATTACATCCATTATACACTTAGAGTCTCAAACATCAAAGAAATCTTCAGGGTCCCTCTTTTGTAAATAGTTTCAAAATGGTACTTTGAGTGTATTGTGTGTGTGTGTGTGTGTGTGTGTGTGTGTGTGTGTGTGTGTGTGTGTTTAACTGACACATCAACTTCCTCTGTAGGGCACAGAGAAAGGCGCATGTAGGCAATTTATAAGTACACTTTCTTTTCAACATTCCTTCTGTCATTAGAATTTTCTGACCAACATTCTGTCAGTTAAAAGGGAAATGTTTTATTTGCTTCTATTTGTAAGGAGTAGAGTTTTTCCTCCCACCGCTGGTCTGGTCCCGCCTCCTCTGCCCGAGCCCCAAATAATGCACAGAGACTCTGTATTTGATATTATACTGTTGGCCAGTTACTACTTTCTTATCGGCTAATTATTAACCCATTTCTATGTGTTTCCACATGGTCTTACCGAAAGCGGAGGAATGGCGGTTCTATTCTCTCCAGATTCTCCATCTTGACCCCTCCTTACTACTTCCTCTTTCCTCCTTGTCTCTTAGTCCCTACTATCTCCTTTCCTATTGGCCAACAGTGCTTTATTCATTAATCAGTATGAGAAACATGTAACATATAACATCTCTCATCATCTATTCTATTAAGAACAGAAAATAAAATTGCCTTACCAGTGATAACGGAAATTTGCAGAATAAACAAGTAGACAATTTCTAGGAACTCATTTATACATTTGAATATACTTCCTCTGCTAAATGCTTGAGTTTAGAAACTAAGAAATTTGCCCATGTGTTTTATATATATATGTATATGTATATGTATATGTATATGTATATGTATATGTATATGTATATGTATATGTAAACATGTTTTTGTTAGTCTCAGAAAGATAGGCAGGCATTAGAGCCATTGCCTGTAATCCCAACATTCAAAGGAATAACACAGGAGGATCATTAGTTCAAGGTCAGTCTGGTTGCAAGATAATGTCAACAATGATGATGATGATGATGATAATTCTGAAAGTGATGCAACTTCTGGTATATAGAGTTTGCTCTCTAATTTATCTGTATAAGAAACACATTTGTTCTAAAATCAAGTTTTAAAAAGTCTCTTTTGCTATTTAGTAATGAACCTAGGTAGACACAGTAATATCTTCGCAAAATTATAAATTATATTTTAAATTTCTTACATCCAGGAATATTTTTCCTTGATAAGTGGACAAAAAGATCATTCAATAACAAATAAATACTATTCTTTCTTCTTGGTTTTAAGAATGGTATAATTAAATTAATATATTCATCTTGATTATACACTTCATTAAATAACATTATTTGCCTTTATTTAATGAATTCTGATTATGGCTTCCCCTCCCACTACTTCTTCCATTTCCACCCCACCTACCCTTCCATCTGATCCATCCCTTTACTGTGTTTCCTTAAAAAATAGACTTCCAGGGATAACAATAAAATATAATGAGGTGAAACCAAAACTAATTCACCAAAACAGGAAAAAGAAAGCAAAAAGAGCCTAAGAAACAGCATACACACACACACACACACACACACACACACACACACACACACACATACAGGGAGAGAGAGAGGCCTATTTGTTTGCACACTCAGGAAAGTAATAAAATTATTAAACTGAAAGCCATGATAAGGGCAAAAAACTCAGTGTCCTATTCGACGGGGTTCCCTGAGCTCTGAAGGGAGTGAATTTATGGAAATATCTCATTTAGAGCTGAGTTTTCCATGGTCTCTCACTCTCTGCATAATGTTAAGCTCCAGGTCTCTCTATTTCTTCCCATTGGCTACAGGAGGAAGCTTCTCTGATGATTGAACAAGGCATTGATCTAAAAGTATAGCAGATTTTCATTAGAAGGCATCTTATTACTATAGTTTTTTTTTTTTGATGTTTCTCTTTTGTTTCTTTGTTAATTTTTAAAACAGTAGTATTTAGTATTACCCTAGGCCCCTGAGCTATCTGATCTCATATTCATTACCCAGGCAATGCTGAGTATGAGCTCTATCTCATGCAGTGAGCCTTACATCAAATCAGGTATTCTTTGCTGTTCCTACAAGATTCGTGCCACCATTAGCACTAACATATCCTAAAAGCAGGACACCATTGTAGATCAAAGGGTTTGTGGATGGGTTGATATGTTCCTCCTTTGGTAGAGTCTACACTGCCTCAGTAGTACCTTCTTAAAACAAAGATGGGAGCAAAGGCTCTAGATAGGCACAAGCTCTAACTCTCCATGTTTTATGAGTTGTGAAGGTGTTATCTTTGGCAGTTGGGTCTTTTTGTTATTTGTAGAAAGTATCTATGGTCTAGGTAATAGCTTGGGTTATTCAGGGCTTTCCACTGCATCCCTTTGGCCAACAACTCAATTAGATGTAATTAAACACACTGGAAGCTTTATTTAGTGGCAAGGGATGAACAGTTGGGGTACTGTTTCCTCCTGTTATTTGGCAATTTCATCTAGATCATCTTCACACACACACACTACATTACACACACACACACACACACACACACACACACACACACATGCACACACACGATTCTACTTATTTCTACTTACTAGATTTTGATACTATCACTCAAGTAATTTCTAATTTTAGCTGTCTCTCCATAAATTCACATCCTCATCCTCTTCTTCCCTCTCCATTCCTACTTGATTGTCTCATTCCAGCACCACTCTCACATCTATCCATAATAATCTATTCTATCTCCCTGCCCTAAGAAAACCTATCTGCCCCTCTCCCATGTACTCTATGCCTAACCAATGTGGTAATATGAACTGTAACTTGGTTATCCTTGATTTATGAGTGAATATCTACATATAAGTGGGTACATACCAGAAAGACAAATTCATTGTCTTTCTGAAACTTGGTTACCTTAACTGGGATGAAATAAGCTACTTTTACACTTGGTATTATTAATCATCTGTCAAAAAAATGGAATCTGCATATAAATAGAAGGAGAAATCTGAGAGGAGAAGATCTAGGAGCAAAAGAAGGAGGGGATTCCAGGGGCCATCCACCCAGCTACACAGCAAGCCTTGGAGTAGAGGCAAACAAAGGTATATAGGATAAAGCTAAAAGGTCAGAGGTAAAAAGGTAAATGGGACAATTGAGTTAAGAAGAGCAGGCTAAAACTGGGCATTCATAAGTAATAATAAGTCTCTGTAGGATTTATTTGGGAGCTGAGTGATGGGCCCCCAAAAGAGTAAACGAGTAAAGAAAAACACAGCAGTATAACATGAAAACAGAGAATTCTCAAAAAAACAGACTCAAATGGCTAAAACCCTTAAAGAAATGTTCAACATCCTTAACTGTCAGGAAAATGCAATCCAAAACTACTTTGAAATTTCACTTAGAGCAGTGGATTGTTTTAGCTATCCTGGGTTCTTTATTTTCCATGTAATGTTGAGCACTACCTTTCAATGTGTGGAATGTTGATGGTGATTGCATAACATCTATAGATTACTTTTGGTAGGATAGCAATTTTTACCATGTCAATCCTACCAATATAGAAGAAAGGGAAATATTTTCATCTTCTGGTATCTTCTTCAGTTTCTTTCATTAAAGACTTGCATTTCTTTTTTTTTGTCATACATGTATTTCCCTTATTTGGTTAGCGTTACCCCAATATATTATTTATTGTTTGAAGCTATTGTAAAAGCTGTTGTTTCCCTACTTTCTTTTAACGATTTGTGTATAAGAAGGCTACTGAGTTTTTGTGAGTTATCTTTGTACCCAGCCACTTTGTTGCAAGTATTTTGTAAGAGTTTCCCAGTATAATTTTTAGGTCATTTATGCATACTTACATATGATTTGCAGATAAATATATTTTGATTTTTTTTCTCTCCATTATTGTATTCCCTTGGTCTCCTTCACTTGTCTTATTGTCCTTGCTACATTTTTAAGTATTAAGTATAGAGAGAGTGCATAAGCTTGTATTGTTCCTGATTTTAGTGGAGTTGCTTTGAGTTTCTTTCCATTTAAATTCATATTGACAATGAAAAAATACTTTTGTTATGTTGAGGTTATGGCCCTTGTATCCCTAATCTCTCCAGGACTTTTATCCTGAAGAGGTATAGGATATTGCCAAAGGCCTGCATTTATTGAGATGATTATGTGGTATTTTTCTAGTTGATTTATAAATATTAAACTATTCCTGCATCTATGGGATGAAGCCCATTTGATCATGGTGGATGATATTTTAATGCACTTTTGGATTCATTATGCAAGTATTTATGGGTAATTTTTGCAACTGGGTTCATAATGGGGATTGGAATGCAATTCTCTTTCTTTGTTGAGTCTTTCTGTGATTTTCGTGTCAGGAAACTGGATACAGAGAAGAGAAGGGATGGTGAAGATCAGAAATTCACCTACCTGCTTTACTGGCCTACTTGTTTCTCTGATAGGGTTAGCTGGTGGATTTCCAGGGAATGCCTGCTGGAGTTGAAGGTGATAACATGATGAGTGGGATGGAAGGTTGGAAGAGAAGATTTGCATAGTGTGTGGAGAAATGAAAAGGAGGTTCCTATTACTAAGTAAATTACTGGAAAAGACACTGTACAACTGATATGCAGCCAAATACAAGGATGGAAATTAGCTACATATGCCTTAAGTAATTGACAGGGATATCCATGTATTTAAATGGGTCTCTAATCTGATGTCTCTTTAAGGTAGTCCACCAAATTCATCCTCTCTATGCTCTCTATGACCACACATTCATTCCTCTAGCATATGAAGAACAGGAGTAACTCCACATCTACTGGGTTTCTACTGTGGTGCTGATCTACATTCTTCGTTGATTAGTCTTTTGCATCCTCAACATTTCAGGAAGTTAGTGTGTTGTGAAACTAGAAGTTTTCACTCATTTCCCTGTCAAAGAAAACTGAGGTTTACTGATGTTGTTGAAGCTAAATGAATATTATAATAATAGAGAAGTTTCACACCTACTTATTGGACTACCATACCATATATAAATTATTTTGGAAGGTATACTACATTATAGGTTAGGGAACCCTAACTTTCGGTTGTCATTTATAAGTTATCATCTTAATTCTGTCTTAATGATTGTACCATGAATCTAAAGATAGAACTCCCATATTACTCAGTTATACCACCCCCAAGCATTCTTCCCAAAGACTCTGTCTCCTACTGTAGAGACAGGTGTTCTTTCCTTAGAATATTCATCTTCATTGCTGCACTATTTGTGATAGTCAGGCAAATGAATCAGGCTGGATGACCATCTACAACTTATGAGTATCTGAAGACTGGATAGGTTTACTTCAACTTGACACAAGGGAAAGTCATTTGAGAGGAATAAAAATCAATTAAGAAGCAGGGGTGGGGTGTAGGGGTGAGGGACTTGATCCTTCCTCAACTGAATGTGCCAGGCTTTGTTGACTCTCCATGGCAGGTCTTCCCTTTCTGAGGAGTAGATGACAGTTAGTTGGGAGGAGGTTGGATAGAGGAGGAGGGGTTGGAGGGGGAACTGTGATTGATCTGTAAATAAAAATAGAAGAGGCATCCATAAAAAGCAGGCTGTAGGGAACCCTATAGGGCTTTTTCTTAATTACTGATTAAGAGTAGGTGGTGTCATCCCTGGGCTAGTGGTCCTGAATTCTATAAGAAAGCAGGATGGGAAAGTAATGATGAACAAGTTAGTAAGCAGTACCTCCATAGCCTCTGCATCAGATCCTGTCCCCGGCTTCCTGTCCTGTTTCTGTTACTGTCCTGGTTTCCTTCAATAATGAATATTGATTTGAAAGTATAAACCAAATAATCCCTTTCCACCCAAAGTTTCTTTTTGGTCACAGTGTTTATCAAAGCAATAGAAACCCTAACTAAGACAATGAGTAATGATTATATCCACAATATGTTATTCAGTTCTAAATAAAAAGGAAACTATGACATTTACATCAAGATGGAACTGGAAAACTACACTGATGTTTGATGTTATTTAGTTTCCAGTAAATAGCCTCACAGTCCTGATCATGAAAGCCACCTAATTAAACTCAATGGGACACACACAAAGTCATGAAAGTAATAAGAACCTTTAAAGACTGTTTTTTTTTTTTTTATGAGATGAAGAAAGAGGATGTGAAAGGGAAATGGGGGGATAAAAAACACTAAATTCATTATACACATTTATAAAGCTGTCAGATATAATTTTCAAAAAGAAGTATGCATAAAGGAGGTACTCGGAACTTATGCTCTTACAGTTAGAATGAAAACATGAAAGAGCAGGAGATCTACTTGGAGCTAAAAGTTTACACAAGAATGGGAACGAGGGAGTAGAAGAATGAAGGAGTGGGGGCAGGCTAGCCAAAACTAAGCATACACGAAGAAGCTCTGTGGAGCACCACTAGTTTTTAAGCTAATTAAAATACATTGTAAAAGAAAAAATAAAGGCATTAAAAGATGGGCCCATATAACAGCAGGAAGAGACAAAAAGGAAGAAAAGTCCTGAGGGGACACAGTGATGGGGAGGTTCTTCTGTGTACATGTTTCTTGAATTGGTTAATGAATAAAACACTGATTGGCTGATTGGCTAGATAGGAAGCAACGTAACTGGGCAGAAACAGCTGTTTCTGTCATTTCTCACATTCTTTGGAAGTCCTTTGCTCGAAATTCCTGTTTACTCAGTTAATATTGTTAATATTATTTCCTTCTTGGGTCTTTGCAGGAGTTGAAGACTAAATAGCATAGTTACAGTTTTTCCTGTTTACCAAAACCAGCAAAGAAACTCACTATAGATGTATTAAGTGTAATAGGTTTGAAAGACATTAAAAGATAATTTGATATGCATATTAGAATAGAAAGTAAATTCGGCACAAAGCTTTGGATTCACCAAAAAAGAATAGATGAAGGAGTATTTTCTCAGAATTTGTCATATGCTTATGGACAAGACATTATACTTATTGCCATACATATAGTGTATATAATTATTGTTCTTATTGTACATAGTTTTTCTCATATTAGTTGTAACTTTTTTAAAGTTTTAGGCAAAAAAAAGGGGGTATAAGGTGACATCTTTCATGTACAAATAAAACCTGTCTGGGTACCAGAGAATGGAGCTTGCCACTAGATACCATAGAGGTCTGGAGGTCTATACAGATAGACAGGAAGTGACATAGCTGAGCAGTATCAGCATATAAGCAGGAACAAACAAGAAATCATTCTTTTCTCTGGGGAGATGCTGAGTAGTCTTCATGTAGCAGGCAAAGGAGTTGCAGGTCCAGCATTCCCCAGTAAGATAAGACCATGTGAAAATACACACATTAGTAGCTATGTGTTAATAATTAAGACAGACCTAGTCAATTAAGAAACCCAAGCCAAGAGCCAACAACGTTATAACTAATAAAGCATATGTGTGTTTAATTGGGGCTGATGAGACTCTGGGACCAGGCTGATGGGAAAGATGCTCACATAACAGCACAGTCAGTAGTATCCATCTATAAGATAGGAGGGAAATCATACTAGAAATCAATACTTTCAGTGCCTTCACTTAAGACTTCTAATTTCCTGAACTTTGAGAAAATAAATTCTTACACTTATCACACCCAGTCTAAGGCATTTTGTTGCAAAAACATCAGCACATAACTTCAATAACACACATATACACACACCAAGAGTAAATATTTAAGCTTGAATATTGTGTAAAACATTCTGTACCTGGGATCTACTCAAAACCTCATCCATCATGGCATTTTCTCTTTAGCAATGAAAGTCACAAAATGCAACGATTTCTTCCTTCTGAGGGGAATTATTCACACAACATCCTTCACTGTAGACCATTAAAGACTTTATTGATGGAGGAGACTGCTTTATAGGTCATAGGCCCTGACCTCTGGAGCATATCCATCCTAACATGGGCCTGCAGTGTTGTGATGGTTAATCCTCACTGTTGACTTGACTGGATTAAGAATCATTTCTTCAGCATCACCCTCCCTGTGGAGTGAGGGGGGAATGGGATAGGAGGATGGCTGGGGGCATGGGAGGGTGGGAAAGAGGTAGGGAGGGAGGGAGGGAGGGAGAGGGAACTGGGATCGATATGTAAAATAAGAAAAATAAATAAATAATAAAAAAGAATCATGTCTTCATTAGCTCTAATTACTGATGCATTTGGTGCAGTTCAGATTCCTTCAGATGATTTTATAGCAGTAAATAGAAATATGAAAAATCTGAGGGAACTAGTTTAGGGACAGAAGTGGCCTCTCAAAATAAGCTATTCTGAAGCCCTAACCTCTGGTGTCACCATATGTGGAAGAAGTCATTGTTGTAGTAACTGTAGTCAAACCTGACCCAGAATGATCTTATTCCAAAAGGGCGATGTTACAATAAAGAGAAAAGAAGCAAGGGAAAGGAAGGGGATGGGATGACACCGTGAGCAGTGGCCATCTATAAGGAAAAAAGAAAGATTTCATGAGAAACCAATGCTGTTTATAACTTAGAACTCTAATTCCAGAATAAAAGGTAACGTGCCAACTGACACCCTAACAGCAGACAGAGTGAATGCCTTGAAAGCAAAATAAAACTGCAGTCATTGGGCTATTTACTTTTTTAAGGATTTGATTTTAAGTGTGTATGTGTGTGGATGTGAGCGTGTTAGTGCAGGTACCTACAGAGTCCAAAGGAGATGATCGGATCAACCAGAACTGTGATAGAGATGGTAGTGAGGAAATTGGCATAGGTACAGTGAATTGAATTCAGGTCTTCCACAAGAGTAGTCTATTTCTCTTAATTGCTGTTGCTCAGCAAATTTTTGCTTCTTTTTTTTTTTTTTCCTTATTTTACATATCGATCCCAGTTCTCTCTCCCTCCCTCCCATGCCCCCTGACCACCCTCCCACCCCCCTACTCCACAGGGAGGGTGATGCCTCCCAGGAGGGATAAATGCTGTGAAGTCATTTGGAGTAGGGACTAGGCCCTCCCTCCTGCCTCTAAGTTAAGGGAGTGTCCCTCCATGGGGAATGTGATTTCAACAAAGTCCTTTGGTGCACCAGGGATACATCCTGGTTCCACTATCAGAGGTCCCTTAGACTGCCCAGGCCTTCTAACTGAGAACCATGTTCAGGGGGTCTGAGTCAGTCCTATGCTGGTTTTCCAGATATCAGTCTGGGGGGGGGGTCCATTAGCTCCCCCTTGTTCAGGTCAGCTGTCTCTATCTGTTTCTGTAGCCTGATCTTGTCCTCCCTCTCTGCATCTGGATTTCAGTTCGGCTCAGTGTTTAGCTGTGGGTGTCTGTTTCCGTCAGCTACTAGATGAGGGCTCTAGGATGGTGGATAAGTTAGTCATTACTTCTGATAACTTTACACATGTGTCCTCATGATTCTTCTCCTGTCCTCCTGAGGATCACCCAGAAATGTTCATAAAACCTGGGTTTATTAATTCAGTTTGATTGGCTTATTATATCAGCAGCAACATATATCCAATAACCGGAGATTCAAAACTTATCAGAAAAAAACAATAGAATCCTCAAAGTTGTGAATCAGCTTTTCTTAAACTTGTATAATGGAGAGAAGAGTGTATTTAAAATGATTCTATAAATTGGAGGAGTACATCTTGCATACTATCTTGTATATATTATATGGCCCATAATAAAAATGAATTAAATAGAATGATTCCTGGCATTTAATCTGGTAAAAAAATAAACAAGTGATTAAAAGCAACATGTTTTCAGTTTAGGAAAGAAGCCATAAGATGGGCTTAATGACAGATGGGAATATAAAGAGAATTGCTTATTTCAAGATCTGAGGATTTAAATGTTTTCCATCAAATATGCAAGAACTCAAGACAAATTCAAATCTATTTACCCCTCTCTTTCTGTTGTAACTCATACTCCTTTTGCCAAACAATGTTATCCATGGAGCTATAAAGTATATTCAGGCTATGGTGGTAGCTACCTTTTTTTTTTTTTTTTTTTTTTTTTTTTTACTGCTTAAATACTTACAAAAACCTCTGACAAGGTTTTTCCAGTGGTTTGTAAAAGGAAAATTACATTGGACCATTGTTTAAAATGAGAAAACTTTATCCAGTGTCATTGCAATGGGATTGAATCCTAACCTTAAAAGTAAAGGCAGAAGCAGTAGGAGCAGCAGAGAAAACAGTAGATGTTAGGAAGGCAGGCTTGCCTGCTATTAGGCCACCTGGGTTTGCCAAGTGATGCTGATGCTGATGCAAGTTAACTTCCTTCCCTGGGAAATTATCATAACTTAGAGGTTAAAGTCTGTGTAGGCTGACATTGAGTATCTTCCTCTATTGCTTTCCACCTTTATTTTCAAAACAGGGTATATTAGTGAAACTGGAGGTTGCCAGTGCATCTAGACATGCTTCCTGGGAAACCTGCCGGTCCCCTGTCTCCCTCACATCAGACTGAGTTAACAGAAGTAGCACTTGGGTCTTTACATGGGTTCAGGAGATCTGACTCAGATCCTCATGCTTGTGTGGAAAATATCTTACTAACCGAGCCATCATCCCTGCCCTTCACTACTTAACTTATTTAGTAGGGAAATCATTTTCCATGCTATTTTATACAAAAATATCAAACACCCAACCTCTTCTGCCCCACTATGTTTTCCATTGTGCATCTACTAATCTCTACTAATCTCTAAATTGGTATATAATGTACACAGTTTCTAATCTTCTATCTGTCTCTCTCACTGGCCTGCTAGATGCATGAGGGAGGAAGTCTCCGGATTTTAGAGTATCACATGCAGCAAAACCAGTACATGATGTGTGTGGAGCACTAAGTATTTGTTAGATGATAACCCTGGTCCATGATGCATTGAGCAACAGGAACACGCCCAGCAGGGCTAAGTATCAGTAACCAAATGTCAGCTGTTTCCATGCTTTTGCTGATTTTCATATCCCTTTAATTTTTCCCACTCATCTTTTGGAAGATCCGCAGAGCGTGGACCCTCATGCCCCCACTAAGGAAAGGCGCCCCCGCCCCCAAATCACTCATGAGAAACGGTCTTGATATAAAAGCATGAGGTCTTTTATATCCCAAGTGCACTGGGGTCCACAGTCATGTGCCATACAGAGGTAGAGGACTGAGACCCCCCAATACAGCATTGAGACAGTTTTTATAGGGTTACAACAAAGCCCATGCATCATAAACCAATCATCTCATAGCATCCAGAGCCCTTGCGGTGACGACCAATCATTTTAAACCATCCAGACCAATCAGTTTTCTATAGCCCAGGAGGTTTTGCAAGGGCTCCTGGGTGCCTGACAAAGCTCACATACTCACAGGTCCTGTCCTAAACAGCTTAGAATGTGACCTTTTGCCTAGTTACCTCCAGGGGACTGGGTTTGGAATTTAAGGTATTTAGGGCTTTTTTTTTTTTTTTTTTTTTT
>NW_026125444.1:5000000-5052500 GCF_943737965.1 Phodopus roborovskii
TTAATTTATACCCTGTTTAAAATTAGAGGTGGATGTTTAAAAAGATTTCTTTCCCTTTAGATAATATTTTTTTCTCTTTGCTGCTGAATCAACATATAGAATTGTGATTGGAATCTGTGGTCCTGAATTGATTATATTCGTATTGAAACTGTATTGATCCTTTGGTCGGATATGAGGTAGTAACAATAGGGAACGATCTTGTCAGTCAATTTAAAGGCACACTTTGACATTCATCATCTCCGTTTCATTTCTGACCTCTCCCTAGTTGAGGAAACAGCCAGCCAAAACACATCTTTAACAGCACCATCTTGAAACATCGTCTAAAACAGAAAGGAAAAAAGAAAATAAAGCAAACACAGCAAGTTGATTAAAATAGATTGCATGCCATTTTACATTAAACTGATTTTTACCCTGCTGAGGCTTCAACTCATGATCTAATGATCTATTTACACGTTCTAGGAACTTAAGTGTGCATGTTGATCTGCTGTAGAGTTGGAGCATTTCTTATTTTGTTTCCATTAAAATTTGATATTTATGAACTTAGTATGAGGTTGACCTCTGTATTTCTCAAATATCCGCCATCAGGCAATGAGCCTCAGAAATGTAAAACTATAGTCACTGGCTGATGGAGTTTTCCAGAGAATATATAAACAGATGTTTGATTAACTTCTTACTAGAAGCGATGCCTTCAAAAATAACATGCAATTAATATGGGAGTTTAGTTTCCTGTGTGGCTTCATCCAAGTCTGGGTTCACGATATAAAAATATGGAAACAGTGTTCAAATGGAAAGGATGCACAGGCAAGCAAACATGGGCTCCAAAATCCCTGTTGTCTGTCTTCCTTATAAATCAATACTGTCCGTTGTTATCTGTCCTTTCATCAAACTTCTGCTCTCTTAGAAAAAGCCGCAGCTCAGCAGGTGCAGCAGCATCAGCTCCTTCACAATGGATTTTTCACTATGCTTAAATACTGTACTTTCCCAGCAACGCAGCACCCTCACAGCCTGCTCTCCAGGGACTCTAACTTCAAAGAGATGGCCTGCACTAGTGTCCGAAGGTAAATCACACACAGTGGGGTGTGATTCTCTAAGTGGGCTGAATCCTCCCACTGCAGAGATTCTGCTTAGGAACAGTGAGTGCTCCTCTGTAGTCAGTTTCCTTAAACTAGAGCAGCACTGATAAACAACAGTCAACCAGGTGTCATTACTGCATTAGTAAACAGCAAATGGCATAAGAACTCGTCCCACTTGAATAGTTAATTGTTTAAATGGACAGTAACTTATTGAAGGCAACATAAAAACATTGTATGTCCTTTTTCACAAAGGGCAGAGCTTGAGTATGGTGGTAGCTATCTATTGCACGAGCTATGTGGGAGGCTGAGCTATAAGAAGAAATCGAAGTCAGGAGTTCAAACATAGCTTGAGTGACATTGGGTGACCACTTCACAAAATAGAAAGCAGCAACAACAACATAACATTGAGGTGTTTAAAACACGAGAGCAGTTCCAGTAGATAGCCAGCTAACACATCTGAAAGAAAGGCCACCCACAAACGCTGGTGTGCTATAAAATTAAGAATAAAATAAAATAAGGAAGAGAGGAAGCACTGACTTAACAGTACTTGGTGTTACACAATCAAAATAACTTTCAAATGGAAATGATCGTGCTATTAGAAATGAGTGATACATGGTAGATTGTCTAAATGGTACAATAAGTTACTTGTGTTGGTTAATGTGAGAACATACTGTTCCCAGACTATGAGGACAAAAGATTTTTGTCTCATTTCATTCATAGACACTGTGAAAACCATGAAGAAAATATGATGTAAAAATTTTTAAATGGCTGTTTGGAAAAGGTGAAATGATTTTGCTCTGTACATCTATATTTCTGGCCAAATCTAAACTAGGAAAAATGATAAAGCAGCACAGATTTGTTGCAACAATATATAGAATCCAATTTGGAAACCCAGAATTAGCTAATTCCTGCTTCATTGGTTTATTATCATTAAAATCAAGTCTGAGTTTTCTGTTGTGATTTTAGAACATCTATTTCCTTTGGGCTGTGATCACATACATTTATTTGTGACATTATTTTTAAAAGTACGTGTAATTCTATTGAGGGTACCAAATAAAACGAAAGGCTACAATTTCATGGTATGTAGCGTTCTGGTGAATTTGAGTTGTTTATATTAAAACTAAGGTCTATATGAATTAAACCAACAGTTAACCATGTTGGCTTGCTTGGATTGTTGCCCACTTTGTCAAAAGGTGGAATTCAAATAAGAAATTTAGTGTTCATAAATTGTATCCAAATGGAACCAAACGTGCACTGAGAATATGATTAAAAGGGCCTTTGTGATGATGCATAGACTTAGAAAAATTAATACTGTGGGCCTATGTGTTTTATTGGGTGAAATTCTGTAAGGTGAGTTTCATGAAACAGATTTCCCACCTGTTTGTTCAGCTGCTTTGCCCATCGTGTGCAACATTTCTCAGGTCACCAGGGCTTGCTCTACCATTTACTGCTGATTTCAACACTGAGACAGTACACTCTTTTTCCATCTACTTAGGCATTCTTAAAGCTGTATGAAGAAAAAACTGATTTAATATTAATTCTGTCAGTCACTATCTGTTTCTCATTGTTAGTACATCCTTTAAAAATACCATATCATTTAACATACACATACTAAATTATACAGTTGGGTCCAAATAAACATAGGACTTAGAGATAATTGCCATGTTGTGCACAGAAAACATTATAAGAAAAAAGAATAGAATATTTAATATTTCTGAAGGGAAGAAAAAGAGGAGGATTAAACATGAAGTATGCTTGAAAATCATAGGGAATCATATAATCTTATATTTATCCAAATATATATAAGTGTGGGTATGTTTAAATACATACATGTGTTTGTATACATGTATCCGTATACATAAAATGTTATGCCTTTGGGGGAGCATGAGGTTCCCCATGATTCATAGATTATCTAACAAGCACTCCAGTACTAATCATCTGAACCTTATTTTTGAATTATTGGTCAGGGGAGTCCAAACAACTTCCAAAGCAACATGATCTTCTTCTTTTGTCCTTACTTGTCTCCCACAAGCTGTAACCAGTTGCTGTCTAACTGGGCTTAATGCCCACTAAACAAGAAGGAAATCATTCAAATAGCTGTGAACTTATACAATTGTCTGGGACTATTATGGCATGGATGCAAGAGGAGAAGCTACTGCTTCCACTCTTATGGACGTGCATTTCCTAACTGCACTCTAAACTATTATTCTTATACCTACAGATGAATGTAGTTCTCACCCACATCAAAGAGGCTTTTTCTTCAACAGATTGAGTTCATTACAGAAAGCAACAACTTTTCAGAAGGCAGAGAACAAGTGACCATGGGTGCTCAAGGCAAATTGATACATACATCTAAAGCACAACCCCTACACCTAAGAATGAAAGAAGGGACTTAAAAATTGTAAGAGCTAGAGGACTAGAAGGTCTGCTGCAAGATGTGTCTCCTAGATGTAACAAGGAAGTTACACCCATGAAATCTCAACATTATGAACACCTAAACAGAACCTGAACAGAGATAGTAGCAATTGAAAAGCCAACATAGATAATAGAAATCCCCGGGGATCTACCTCTAGTTGAAGCAATATAGGCAATTACAAACTGTTGAGAGGTAAATTAGCTTCTGCAGGGATGAACCCCATAATTGATTGATGACCAAGTAGTCATCCCCTTTTAGGGGATGAGCAACATATATTACATACACACACACACACATATATATGTGTGTATGTATGTATGTGTGTGTGCAATATATATTACATGTATAATACATAATACATACATAATAAAGATCATGAAGTTGAGAAAGACATGAGGAGTGTGTGAGGAAGGAGAAGAATGGTGCAATAACATAAATATTGTACATACATGAAATTAAGAAAATAAATGTATTCTTTTATGGATGTTCTATAGCATATATCAAAATATACATGTATTCCTTCATGATATATCCCTTGAAGAAGAGATTTCAGTTTATATTCTGTTCCTCCACATTGTCTCACAAATGGAATTCCTCAATAACTAGGCATGCATAAAGTACTCTAAAGTGAGTAAATAAAGACAAAACGTCTGTTTAGAAACATACATTGCCAAGTAATGGTGGTACACTACTTTAATCCCAGCACCAGGGAGGCAGAAGGATCTCTATGAATTCTGTGAATTCAAGTCCAATATTGTCTACAGAGGGAGTTCCAGGTCAGCAAGGACTACACAAAATGACCTACCTCACAAAACCAAAAAGAAACAAAATATATATTAATTCTATAATAATATTTAAAATAGTGGCACTAATGTAATGATAATAATAATTCCATTTGAATAAAATTAATTTTAAGTGATTATCACACCATGAAACATAAACAATCATTGATGAGTTAGAATCCCATGAAGTTGTAGAGACTCATATATGGAATGTATTGGGCCTGTAATAAGTATCATTGAAAAGTTTGCTGTGCAGAGTAAAAGGGGGAACTTTTCCTTAGCCACCCTAATGAGGGAGTATACTAGTCATCTGAATACTATTCATCTGAAGTCCAGGGTCATCTTACAAACAAAACTTACTGATTTATTGATATTTCAAAGAAAAAGAGGTCCTGCACATCAATTTATGTTTTTATGTTATTCTCCCCATCTCTGATAATGTGCAAATACTGATCATTCTGGGCTTAAGATCTGTAAGAATAACATTTTGGTGATGTAAAGATGCATCCTTAACTTTTTTTTTTTTTTTTTAGGATTTAATACTCTCTTGTGTGTAAAGCTCCTCACTGTGGAAGTCTTATTCAACTGATGAACTGCTGGAGACATTTAAGTAAATGATTTATTTTCTACCATTGTTGAAACTATGTGTAAAATAAGACTCACGGGGAACTAACACCATATACCAGTGGTGGTAAAACATTGTCACCTACCCCAGATGGCAGAGTAGAGTCTGATTTCTAGTTACTGAACCAGGCCAAGGGATCTGCTGTATGAGTTAAAGATGATGACCTTGATCTATAGAATTGACTCATGAATCTGTTGGTGAGCTTACTTCAATCAGATGACTCTTTAGAAATGAAATCAAAGGGAAGTGTTTCTAAGTGAAATGTGACTTAAAGAGTCAACATACAACCTTAAAGATAGAGGAAAGGGGCTAAAGCCACAGAATATAAGTGGCCTCCCATAGCTAGAAAAAGTGAGACATCAGCTTCTACCCCAGAAACTCCAGAAGACAGACAGCCCTCCCACACCCAGCCTTTGAGACTCAATTTGGATTTCTGACCTTCAGGCTTAAAATAATAAACTGGGTTATTTCAAATCACCCAATTTGTGGAAGTATGGTACAGAAGCTGCAAGAAAATAGATATAGTATTTCACATACAATACACAGTATTTTTATTCAAATGTTTATCTCACTAGTTATATATATTTCAGTAGCTATAATTGAAATTATAAAGAGTAAAGAGAATTAATATACAGCATTGTATAGTTATATTTAATTTCTATTCCAAGTCCTGATTTTCACCTGCTTGATAAAGGCAATATTTTCATTTCTGTATGTAGTAAAAAGTATCAACTTCCTCATTTGTGGTAAATATGTTCTTATGGGTATTAGAATAAAAATTCAAGAAGTGTGCAGTGAGAAATTATCTGTTTCTGTTCATGTCACTGGGAATAAGGAATTTATAATTCATCAATCTTTTGACCTCTTAGAGTTCATATTTAGAAAACTAGTACACAAATGAATAAATCAGCAAATTAAAACTTATACCTAATAGAGGAAAAATGGAAGCTGAGAAGGAGACAGATAGTTGCACGTTCTTTTTGGACATATATTAAATAATCCAAAATTATGCTCAGTTTTGTCTCTAGTTCATGGATCAGAACTCATAAAACCTGTTGAATTTCTTTGTTTTCTTTTTTGTGGTAACCTTTTATGTTTTTAGTTGAAATTAGATTTTTTTTTCATGCAACGTATCTTGGTTATGGTTCTCCTATATATTTCTACATGGCCTTATCTTAACAGAAAATGCCTGGTGCATCCTATCTTCCTGGTCTCTACATAGCATCTCTTCGTGGCCTCCCTCTGTCTTCCTCTCCCTATCCTTCTCCTGGTCTGGCAGCCGTGCCTATCTTTCTGCCTAGCTACTGGCCAATCAGTGTTTCATTCATCAACCAAAAGGAGAAACATATATTTATAGAAGAATATCCCCCATCAAAAAAAAAAAAAGTCAAGAAAATGTATAAGAAACACACAGAAATACTGAAACACACACTATTAGGTACATAAGCAAAAAACATAAAAATAAAATCAGAAAGCATAATATATAAATGAAAGATCTATAAAGAAAGTAAAAAGCAAGCCCAGACAAAATAATTTGAGATAAATAGAAAAAAAAACTTCAAAAATACCATTGAATTTGCAAAAATATTATTGAGCCTGTCCTTTAGTGTGGTTTGTGTATATAGTTAGTCTCCACTGAAGAATACTTAATTTTTCCTTTGCAAGAGGTTATCAGTTGAAGACAGCTTCTGTGTTAGGTAGGGAAAGGGACTTGTGTCTCCTTCCTCTCTCAGCAAGTGGACCACATCGACCTTAAACTTGGGCAAGCTCTGCACATCCTGCCACTGTCTCTTGTCTGTTGATATGTGATTCAGTCCTGATGTATCCAAAAGGCCTTGTTTCTTGGAGGCATTCCATCTCCTCAAGTCCCAACAATCTTTCCTCCTCCTGCAGCATTCCCTGAAGCCTGAGGGGAGGGAACTGACAAAGATGTCCCATGTTACACACGTTACAAAATCTATCACTATCTGCATGCTGTCCAGTGTGGGTCTCTGTATTTGTTCCCATCTACTACATGAGGAGGAATCCCTGATGATGACAGGAAGACACTGAAGTTCTTAAGTGCTAGGCATGTATTGCTATTTATCACAAGCTCTTTATATAAGATCTGAGCTTGAGCTGCAAGGATGACATAGGGAAGAATTCTTGTACAATCTCAGGATAGGAGGGAGAAGAGATGAGCAAAGGGCTCAAGACCATACTACAGAAGTCCACAGAAACAACTGACCTGAAAAAGGGGGAGGTCAGGGACACCAGTCTGATAGCTGGGAAACCAGCATAGGACTGATCCAGACCCCTTGACTGTGGGTGTTAGTTTGGAGGCCTGGGCAGTCTAAGTCTAGTAGTAGATCAGTATTTATCCCTAGTATAGGAATGGACTTTGGGAAACCATTCTACATAGAGGGATGCTGTCTCAGCCTAGACACATGGGGGAGGGGCTAGTCCCTGCTCCAAATGATATGACAGACTTTCAAGATCTTGCAGAAGGCCTCACCCTCCCTGGGAAGCAGAGAAGGGATGGGATGAGTGTTGGGATGGGGACAATGGAGGAGGGGAGGGTGAGGGAACTGAGATTGACATGTGAAACAAACTTGTTTTAAATTTAAGTTAAAAAAATATCATTAATAAAAAAGAAGAACACCCATTTTATTGTTGGTGGAACCATTCCCTGTCAGGATCCTGAAATGTATAAAATGTAGGAGTGAGTGTGTTTTGTTGCTTTTCCTTGACAATGAATGGAATGTGAACAGCTGCTTCTAGTTCCTACTTACTCGATTTCCTCACTATAATGGACTGTGTCTGTAAACTGTGAATCAAAATAAACCTTCAGTTGCTTCTTTGAGGGTAATTTGTGACAGGAACAAATGAAGAAATTTTAGGAAGTTGAATGAACTAGAAATTGAGATATTTGAGAATATTTGAACAGATTCAGTGAAACAAAACACTTCAGAGTTAGAAGTGGGAGAGAGAGAGAGAGAGCACTAGATATGATAGAGAGCTAGAAAGAGAACAAATTTTAATTTTCAAGTATAGGTTTGGGCCATTGAAATGATTTGAGAAGAGAAACAGTTATTTGTGGATTCTGTTTTAAGAATAGATTATAGGTTGGTAAGAATGAAAGCCAAATAAGCAGTTAAGCTATTGTGATAGTCATTCAGGAAGTATTGAAGAAGTATTTGGGTAGAGTTCTTACTTAGCTGACATGGAGTATTAATAAAGAAATGGATAAAGTGCCCTGGGGTACAGACTGAATAGCTGACAGCTTGTATAGCTGTTATTGATATAGGGGACACCACCAGTACTAGTGTTTGGATGATGTCAGGACCACCATCATTAAATGAATGCAGTTGCATGGTTTCATATCATGTAAGGCTGCACACTTTTGTTTCAAATCCCTGCTTTATCATATTTTTCATTTACGTTTGGGTTTTGCAATGAATTACAATTAGCCATGTGGTCATGCCTCCTGTTGATGCCTTACTAGAATAATAGGTATTGTAAAAGATAATCTTGATATACCAAAGTTCATCTTCCTTCAGTGAATTTTGTAGCTTCTACTCAACACTGTCTGCCCACCTTTTAAGTTTCCTGGGCCATCCCAAACCCAATACCTAAAATGTCCCAACAAAGAAATTACATTTCATTTATTCAAGCAAGGGGTTCATAGGAAGACAAGGTTTTGACTTTCCTTTTGCTAGCTTGTGTACTCAGTAAAGATGCCACTATTCCTATGTCACCAGATCTAACATTTTAATACTGACCCCTAATTATTTTCCCATGTTTAAAGGACAAAAATGTTTAATGGAAACTTTTCTTAAGATACAGCTTGAAAAATATTATGAACATACAGAAAAATGTTAGTATTTTAGTAACTTTGGTGACTTCTCTTCTCTATAATGTAAATGAGTTCCATGTATCCGTATACATGTGGAGTCTGTAATGTATGCAGGCAGGTTAAGTTATGGTTTTAAAATATGCCTGTTTGAAAATGTCGAGTGTGGGAGATCAGATAAAATCCAACAACTGAGTAATGGATGAGGCATAGAAGGCATTTTACTCTTTTCAGACTTGCCTTGTATTCTCACCTGCCTGTTGGAGACATGCTAAATCCCACAAAGCATTAGTATGTACCGAAGAAATCTTTATTTTTGACCTGATATGTCTCAGTTCTGTTTGGGCATACCTCAAAGTGTTCTTCAAGTCAACTGGTCTTTTAAGTGACACCTGCTTACATATAAGAATTCACATTTCTTACCGTATTCTTTTCTACCAGAACCTGTTCGCTATGAATTCATTTCTGTTTCCAAGGTCATTGAAGTCAAAGAAATCTATCCCTTGGTTTTCCTTGTTCCTACTTCCAGCATATTTTGTATTTCGTGGTTCATCTCTACCCTTTATGGCATCTCTTACAATATTTACCTGATCTCCCAAGCCCCCTAAGCCTATATAAGGCACAGAAAAAGAAAGAATACCTGACATAAGATCAATGATGTTCTTAACATGCTACAGTAGAAGAAACTTTGGCCAAAGATTCTGCAAAGAATATCATGCCCTGAGATCTATTCTATTCTATTCTGTATTTATCTATTTAAAACGGGACCTTGATTTCCAAAGAAAGGTTTAAAAAGTAAACATAACCCATATAGAACATATTCTTCATACATTCAAATAAATCAATCTACTTTCTTGACTCATCTATGAACCTTCCAATCTTTTTATTTAGTGCATAGCATGGATAAAATCAACAACAATGGTAGAGCTCTTTTATTACACATACAGAAAGAGAGAGAAAGGGCGAGAGAGAGGGGGGGATGGGGGAAGACCAAACTATTTCTTGTTTTAACTGGAAATTGGTTTTTGAATTCCTAAACTAAGAAAGAATGTTCCATTTTTACTTTTTTTTCCCTGATCAGTGTCCCCAGGAAGTTGAAATTGGGCAGTCATTGAAAACTATAAAAGAAGAGCGGCCACTCTCTGTAATTGCTGTTCAAGCACTCTTCTTAAACACAGTTACTGTGCTATGAAATGGCATTCAGTAGAAGCACACTTTTAACTTTATTTCTAAAAGTAATCTGTCAATATTTGGGATCCCCATTTTTCCGGCTGTGTTCTCCAGGACAATTGGACCATAACAAAATGGTCTCTATCACTTGGAATGAGGTTGCCTCTTCAAATCTAAACACCCAGGAAGCCAGGTATCCCAATATTGCTGTAAATTCCTCCAAGGAATTGGACTGAGCTTATCCACTCAAAGGGAAAGATTTTGTTAATAGACTCTTAAGCCTGTGTGGTTGCATTTGACAGACAGTAAATGTTCACTGTAAAATCCCCTCTCCATGGAGCATTCCCTAAACACTGTTGAAAACTGAACCCTCGCACATACTAACCTCCTCTGATAGACTTTTCTCTAAAGTCTACTTTCATTCCTGACTCGGTAGTTTGTTTCTTAATTCTACTCTCTCCTGCTCATTTGTCAGATCTGTTTTCTTCTTGACCAAACAAAGTTCTTTCTGACTGGAGCCAAACTTGCTGCTTTTCCTTGGTTACTTCTAGAATATAATATCTAATGTAAATTCCCTATTCGTATGCTGCACCAATAGTCCATGATTAAGTGGACTCCATACCTGTTCCCATGAAAAACTTATAGCTTTATTTGCCTGGATGCATCTTACTTATTCTTTGTGAATGAATCCTGGCATCCTTCATTTTCAAAGCCCCTATGTGCCATATGAATTAAAATGTGTAATTATTATGTTTACTTTCCCTGTGATAGTTTATCCTGAGGAGGCAATACAAATGTCTATAAAACCAGACTAAGGAGTGTCCATGAACAGATAGCTAAACTAAAATTTAAGGTTCACTCAGACAACTTGCCCTGTGATGGGAGATGATGGGAGATCTCATTCTGTAAATATGTTTGTCTTATTGGTTAATGAATACAGCAAATAGGACAGCAAGATTGGTGGAACAAGGAGACAAAGAGAATTCTGGAAGATGTAAGAGGAGATTCAAGATATAGAGACTTAAGAATTATAGTTAACAATATTTAGCCCATTAACATTGTCAGGCATTAAAGAAAATATTCTATCATCTATCCTGTCTTTTTAGTCTAAAGTCTTATATGTAACTTATCATTAATCCTAAGGAAAACTATAACCATAACTATTTGTCTACAACTCCACCAAAGACCACAGATGGATAGTATATACTCTAGAAATGACAGAGACATCTTGCTACCTGATCAGTCACATGAAGTTCTGTAATGTTTTATCTTCAGCCTATAGGCCCTAGTGTGCCTAGAAGACTTCTCAGCAAAGCAGCAAACTTTAAACTGTCCACCTGTATTAGTAGTTTGTCAGTTACTTTTCTCTGTTTCTTGCAGAGAGTCTGGCAAACTTTTACATGAAGCAGGAACACTGCAGAAATGTCCATCTTCTATCAGCAGTCACTTTTTAGTGGATCCTGCACATCTACTTTCTAAAGTGTATATTTAAACAGTCTAGATAAGAGTATTATCTTGCCCAAATGGCTAGTCTTGCCATATTGGAAGTAAACTCCATAGCAACATTCTTCAATGTCCATCTTCCTTTCTGATTAAGGTGTTGTTGCCAGGAGCTGTTATGTCTCACTGCTAAGAAAGATCATAAACCATTTAAATGCTATATTCTGTAGGTCTTTGAAAGGTTTGAATAATGCCTATCCATTTGAAATATATTTCTGTATATCTAGAAAACCTAACAACTATAAGTTTTGACTATCAGAGGTAACTATCTACAAGCTGTACTTATTTATACATTAAATTTTAAATGCACTATATAAACATAATACCTAAACAAGAGGAGAAATATGCTAATCACAAAATTGACCTTAAATTTGTATCAATAAACGAAAGTCCATTCCAAAACAAAGTATTTATTTCTATACCATAACCCCCTTTTTACCTTTAAAAAGAGATTGGTAGTGGTCATTAACCATTTATATCTAACCCCATTTAAATGAAAACAAACACTCACAAACAATATTTGGGAATTTGGGTGTCATTCTTTCCAAACTGCTTCCTGCTGGTAGGGGGCACTATTTTGGGGAATCCTACGAAGATACAGAAATCCTGGCTGTAGTGGTCTTCAAGGTTGCCTTGTCCCAGCTGTTTTGAATGTTGAATCATCTGGGACACTGCTTCAGGGAGTCTTGCTTGATCAAACCATGTTAGTCATGAAGGAATCCATAGCTTTTCATTTTCTGTGGAAACAAAAATAGAAATTCTTTTCCCCAGTAACCTGTCCTTGAACTTAAATTTTGAAGTCAAAGCATGTTTTAAAATATATAAATTGGATTAATCCAGCAGCATTTCTTTTAACAATTGTTTTGTTTCCTCAACAGTCAAACAATACACAGCCAACACAATAACATACAGTATCCAGATTCTTTGTGTGCTTTCCATCTTTATGTTTTTTTTATTATTCTATTTCTTCTATTTCTATTTTTTATTAATTTAGACAGGGTTTATCTGTGTAACTTTTGGCTGACCTGGAATTAATTCTGTATACCAGGTTTGCTTTGAAATCATAGAGATCTGCTTTTCTCTGTCTTCCAAAAGATGGAATTAAAGGCATGGGCCACCATATGCAGCTACTCTATTTTTTTTAACAACTTTAACCTGTTTCTTTTTCTTTCCCAAGCCTATGTATATTTTTAGAGGTTTTTCTTTATTGGAATCTGTCTTTACTGTAAATCTTTATCTTTTTGTGGTCGCAAGTCTTTTATCTGGTTAACAACATTGGTCAAATGAAAGCCACAGCTATATGAGCCTTGGTCTATCTAAGATGGCAGAGGGTACGTTTACCGCCAGATCTGAGAGCTGTGCTCACTGTCTTGGTCTATGCTACCATCTAGCAGCATACTATTGGCTTGGAGATGTGGTCACTGCCATTCCTAGTGCTCATTCATACCATCAATTTGTTAGCAGAGCTCTTTAAAAGCCTTGAGGTTTGTTGCCACTATGCTGAGTCAGGGAACCTCTCTTAAAGGAGCCTCGCAAATCTCTGCTTGTCTCTAGCAAAACAGAGTCCCACTGAGAAAATGCTGTTACCAAAAAGCCTTGCTTGTCTGTGTTCTTTTGTTTGTAAAACCTTTTTTTTTTTAAGGTTTTGTTAAGTTTTAAGTGGAATTTCTTAAGACCCACATTGAAGGCACCATTTTGTTACCAGTTGCTTTCCAGCCAGCCTGATCCCAGTGCCATGGCAGCCCCAAATAGCAGGTGGATTTAAAAACTTACCATACATAAAACTTCCCAATGTTACATATTATGGTAGAAGCTATTGGAGGGATTTATGGTTCACTTGTGTGGTTGAGACTCCTAAACAAACACTATAAAGTGGGGGTTGAGGAAGCCATGTTGTACATGGTAGACTTGTATAGAGATCTAATTCAGCCACTTACAACTTATCTGACATGAGTTATTGTGTTTAAATATCTAGTTCTTTATGATGATAAAGACAATAACAGCTAACTTGTGCAGGTTTGCCAAGTGCCACATTTTATAATCTGTACATTTTGTCATCGAATTCTCACAAAGACCCTAGAAACAATTCCTGTATTATTATTTCTACTTTAAACACAATGAAACTGAGACATAAAAAGAATATAATTTTATTCTTATTTAATGGCAGGAGCAATGTGACTTCTTCAGGAAGATTGCCTGAGGATAGCATGAGTGGCTTTCCTTGTGGCCAGAACCCTGAAGATTTTGATGCACTTGGCAAGAGCCAGTGGATGGTTCACTGTACAATTCTGTGCATGACACAAGGGGCATATGTGCTACATGCTCTCCTTACTTTCACTACACTAGCCATACTGCTGGCCTGAAAGAGTCACAGCACCATGAAATTTAATTAAATATATTTGCATAACTTCTGGAAGGAATGACTTTAACCATAAGAGCTTTAAAGAAATGCTATTAAATAGACGATATCGGAAGCTAATTGGAACATTCAAGAAACAGGGAAAGAAGTAGAATCACAGAAATCCACTGTTCCCTCATTTCTAATAGCTTTTCTAATACTCCAAGAAGTTAAGGGAGATAGATAAAAGGACAAGGGATAAGCAGTGCCAACTATGAAGAGTAAGTCTCCAGGTTGTTTTGCCTATAGGATAAATGGAAAAACTTTGCGTATCCCCAGAAGGGATAGAAAACTACAGAATGTAGGATGGATCTATCCAGCTCTGGTTGGTGAGTCAATCAGGAGAATCCAAACCCTACTGGATGTAAATATTAATCACAAGAGACAAAACTGTTTCTCACACTGCATAATACTATAACATCATATAATGCCAACTAGGCACATTGTTCTTCCTGTAGGTTTGTCTAGCTAGAAAAGTTCCTTTGTAGCTTACAAAACTGCTTATGCTTCTAGTGATAGGAATATAGTTAAAAATAAAAAATGGTAAGGGCTACCTGTAGGAGAGTTGGGAGATGGAAAGGGAAAGAGGAAAGGAACAAATTGGAAATTATTGTAAAAGTTTTTTTGAAACTTTGGGAGTAGAAATTGGTTGTAAAGTTGTTCATGCAAACCATTGAAACTTTATAAGTAAAGATGGCTTGAACTATCAGGGTCACTTGCTTGGAGAACAACAGGTAGTCACATTCCTTCTAGGTGTTGACTCCACATATCCACCCCAGGTCAAGACTACCAGTCATTTAAAATATTTACCAATCAATTGCTTATTGTTTATTGTCTGATGGAACTTCTTTGAGGTAAGACTTAACTACAACACATTTATACTCATCCATGACTATCCTTCCAATACCCTCTTTACAAACAAGGAAACTGAGATACAGGTTGATGACCTACTAAATCTCATGATCAGTGAATAATTGGAAGGGGTTTGAACATACACAGTATGATTTTCAAACACACTCCAAAACCACTATTACTGACTCTTAAGGCTGCTGTAAATGTAGAATAACATCATAAAGATGCAAATATGAATAATAAAGTTATTAGTATTATTATATTTATTTAGTTAGAAGATTGTGAGAATTCTTACCAAATTTGTGGATCAATCAGAAACACAAATGGTACTAGTAGCAGGTTTATGTGTAAAATACAACCTTTCATTATGAAATTTGGAAAGCTAGCAGGAAAACTGCTGGATGACAGTGAATAGGAAAAGGAATAGAAAATGAGGTCAGACAGCTTTCCAGTCTTAGGGAGCCTTGCAAACCATTACAAATACTGATGATGGTTCTGAGTAAGATTAGAAAGAAAGCCATTGGTAAGTTTTGAACAGTTATAAAACAGTTATAAACAGTTATAAAACAGTTTGAACAGTTATAAAAACGATCTTACTTAAATATTTTAACAGGATCCCACTATCTGCCTTCTTGAGAAGAGAATGGAAACTGCTATTTCCAGACTGGAAGAGTTATGTAAATTTCCTAGGGCCTGTCAGAAGAGACAGTGGGTATCAAACAGGGTATCTAACTCAAGCGGGTTTGAGTTAACCATGTATGATTCTGATGGGATAATAATGACAAAGGCTGTAAAGTCTTTTTGGATTCAAATGCAAAATATCATCCCTTTAGTAGAATCTTTGGCCAGAAAGAATTTCCTGTACATTTAAAGAAAAATGTTATATTTTCAAGAAGATTTCTAATTATTGGAGATATATCACCATAACTGATTCAACTACTAATATCTCGTTTGTAGCACAGAGACAGTGCAAAAACCATTATGTAATAAGTATTTTTACTAGAAATATTCCATAACCACATGAATTAGTGCTGTGTTTTCTGTCAGAATTAGCTCAAGAAGTAATCGGATGCAAGAAATAGTCCCCGCATGAACCTCTGGAAATAATATGTAAGAACATTTGAACTAGAAACGCTGTCATTCCAAGGGAAAAACTACTCAATATCCAATTTAGTATCTGTCAGATGAATATTAGCTAGAACAGTTAATAAGTGACATTAACAAGTTGTCATATTTCTTTCTGTAGGGTTCCTAAGAATCAGCAGTGACATTATGCCCATTGACTGTGTCAAAGTCATCATGTGCTTTGGTAGTCTGGCAATGATGTCAGAAAAAGGATTGAAGCCTCAGAATAGCAATGAGCTTCCAGGAAGAAACAAAATCATACAAGACTATACTAGTCAAAATAGTTAACACTAGCTTCAAAAACAAATATTTCTCAAGTTTCAATACTGTGAACTTGATATAAATTAATTACTTTTCTGAATAGCTTGATATGGGTTGAGTAGCTCTCGGTGGCAGTTGTCTTCCAACAATGACTCATTTCAGCCAGATGTTGGTTAAGAACTCCATATTGAAATTCTACATTTCAATATGATTCTTGGTATCTTCTTCTACATCAATAAATACTTTAATTAAGGAGGTGTGTGTATATACACATGTATGTATTATAGAAGTCTCTTTATTATATCTTTCCCATCAGACTAGGTTTCACATAAAGGAAATGTCTTTTCTATTGAAAACCATGTGCCCAATACCTAGATCTGTTCTAGGCAGCATGTACTTCTAAAATAAATATTTGTCCAAAAAGAAATGATTGAAAATGACCTTTACAATGTAACAGGATTTGTTCAGTCAGCTATTCTTGAGAAAAAATGTAAGCTAACCATAGACTTTCCCATTTTTACCTGAAAGCTGCCACCATTTACCACTGGTAGGAATGGTGTGTCAATGCCCATCTCAGTACCTGCTCCCCAACATAGTTCCATCACCACCAGAAAACACCACCAATACCTCACCCACATATGCGCTCTATCACTCAAACTGCTTTTCAACCAATGTCTCTACTTCATCATTTCCTCAGTCACTCGGGCTTAAAAATCTGGGAAATCTTTTTAACAGTTCTCTCAGATCTCATCAGTTACAAAACCCAACAGATTTGACCCACGAAAGATCTCTTGAATTCATCCTTTTCTTCCTTGTCCTCCTGCTACTATCCTAGTTGAGGTTGTCATTACTTGTCACCTGATCTAATTCAATAGCCTCCCAGGGCGTCTCTTCACTTTTATTCTCTCCCTCTTCCAATCTACTTTACACATGGCAGTCAGAGTAATTGACCCAGAGGTCAGTTCACTCCCCTAGTCAAAAACCTTCAGTGACTCCCCATTTTTAACCAAAAAGAGCAGCAAACCCTCAGCCTGAAATTCAAAAGCCTATGTAATCTGGCCCCAATTTATTTTATAGTTTCGTCTTATTTTATACTGCTCCTCCTCATAGCCAAACTGGTTTTGTTTTCATTTCCAGAACTTGCCTTGCACTTCATTACTTTCAAGCTTTACTCATGTTCTCTTTGCTAAGTCTGACCTCCCTTCCTTCCCATGAACCTGCTGTCTCCTCTCACCTCTCTCCACAGGGAGCTTCAGGTCACATCATGTGGGTGTTTCAAAAGTTGAATAGATGGGATTTTGTGGCTCAGTAATTCACTTCTGAATATCTTGGTTAGAGAGTTTCCTAATTTTGTTCTTTTTCTTTAAAACCATGAAACCATGCTTTTTTTTTTGATTCATATTTACCATGTTTTTTTTCCAGTAATTATTCAGTGTGATTATGTCTCCTCTTCCTACTCCTCTTCACTTGAAGTTTTTGTTTCTTTTCTGTATTTTTTTTTTTTTTTTGCTAAAATATATAGGTCAGGAGTTACTACACACACACACACACAAATCCAAAATTCAATTTCTTAAACAAATGTTTCAAATTTTTGTTGGTTAAACATATAGAAAAATTTCATGGAGCATATTAATTTTAGTGGTTTATATTTACCAAGAATAATGGCATATACTTAATCACAAAAACTAGCAAAACTCATTTCATTTAGCATTTGAATTTTTCCATTTACTCACAGTTATTTAGGTTTCCCCAAACAGAACTTTGCAATAGAAGACTGTCATGTGGTAATTCCTAAAACTTAGGTCCAATGATCTTAACATTTTCTGTTTAAGAAACAGCATCACATCATATCATGTAATAAGGAACTACACAATCCAAACAGGACACATGAAGCAAACATTCTCAGACATTAAACTAATGATAGCCTATAACAAAAAAAAAAAAAAAAAAAAAAAAAAAAAAAAAAGAAAAGAAAAAAAGAAAAGCAAGTGGGTATACGGTATGAGTTTTCTGACTTTAAAAGCATATGATAACAACCTTACAAAGCTTAAGAGACAGAGATCAAAGCTTGAGAAAAATGAGTAACTCTTTTTATCAGAGAAAAGTCCAAATAAACACATAATTCCACTGAGCTCCTTAGAAGTCCTACATATTTTAATAATTTTATTGTTGTTGCTGTGAGATACCCTGAGGCTGAGAAAAAAATTTGGAGGGGGGGGAGAATATTAATGTGATTTATGAAGTGAATATTTCTAGGAGATCACATAGGGATTTATGTTTTAACTAGCCAAAGTAGAGAAACCTAAATGAAAATTTATATTCTTAATAGTGACTTAGGACAGGGTATATAGTTCCATGAACATGAACATAACTCCAGAAAATAATAAAAGCCACAATATATAGGTTATAAAAAAGTTTTAAACAAATAAACATAAGGCAGAAAAAGGTGATAAACAAAACTAAACAGTAATTTAATATGAATTTAATATAATAATAAGTGTATTATAAAGAAAAGTAAAATTTTTCAAACACCAAGAAATATAGCATTTATAATGACTAGCATGCAATAAAAAATGACTAGACAAGTGAAAAAGAAGACACAATGGCAATAGTCTCCAAACCAAAACAACACAGACAAAAACTTTATAGTTGATACTAAAGTAAGTTTTAAAATTAACAAGAAAATAAGGGAATTAAGGAGATAACAATAACAAATTAGATAAAATGCAGAATTAGAAATAAAATATTCTTGGGCCATGCATCACACCGTTTTGATCAAGACATTTTGAATATGAAAACATAGCCAAAGAAACTATGCAACAAGAACAATGAAAATACAAGAACTGAAGATGAATAACTTAGAAAGTTTCCAGACTAAACACTAGAAGTTAATTTGGACAGTTTGATAAAGGCTGAAATTCAGATATAAGAAACTAAAACAATTCCCAACAGAATAAATATGAAACACCTACAACATGATATAGTACAAAAAACATAAAATAATATAAAATGTAGTCAAAAATGAGAGATACTCTTGAAAGCATGAGGAAAAAAACCAAATTACAAAGTGAAGATTAAGGGTAACTGTTGAGGACATCTACTCTGGGTAGAAAATTATATAGCAAGATATTGTTAGTGTACTGAAAGTGGCAAAACCTCATCAACCTATCACTATATAACTAGTGAATATTATGTCATCATGAAGAAAAAGTAAAATTAGAACACATTTTATCCATTTATTGCTGAGATCAGTCCACCTTTGCCTCCTGAAGACTGTAATTAAATATAGGCTCTAAAACCAATACTGAAGATGAAATGAACTGTCTGTACACAAGGAAGTCAAATCCAAGATGAACAGTTTAGAAAAGAATGTTTCCTAACATTCCTAACAAGAACTCCTTCAGAAAAGGAAATGTCTATTCTATGGAAATAGTTACAGAATTCCCATAAACTCAAAGATCCAGGAAAGTTGCAATGAATTTGGTATATCTTAGTCATTGTTCTAGTGCTACAAAGAGGCACCATTCCCTTGGAAATTCTTAGAAAAGAAAACAATTAAATCGGTCTTGTTGAGGGTTTCAGAGGCTTAGCCTAGTATTAGTATGATATCCAACATGGTTCTCAATAAGTAGCTGATAGGCTATATCCTGCTCTGCAGGCGGAGGGACAACAATTTCTAGGCCTGATACATGCTTTTGAAACCTCCAAGCCCACTGCTAGGGACTCCAAAAAAGTCATACTTTTTCCAAGGCCACACCTCCCAATCTTAGAAGAGTGCCTATTCCTGGTGATCAATCATTCAAATATATGAGCCTATGGGGACCAATCATATTCAAACCACCATACTGTGTCTCCTAGAAATGAGAGAGAAATGTTATCTATGATACCTCAATATCGTAACTGCCTAAAAGAGACCTGGACAAGGATGAAGTCAATAGACATGGTAATGTGGGAGGCCAAGTCTTATGGGGTACCTACCACCCTTGAAGAAAAACTACAACCAACTGATAACTAACAAGAAAAATATAATTAGCTTTTCCTAGGGATGAGTCCCCTAATTGGTTGACCTTTTTTTATTTTTGGGTCAACACATTTTAATTGGGAAATAAAAGTATTTAGCACAAAAATATTGAGAAATTGGGTTTTACAAAATTATGATAATGCCAATTCTTCATAAGAAACTTAGACAAGACAAACACGATACAGATTAGGATAGAAAATATGCATATGAACGTAGTGATATTAATAACACCATGAATTGGCACATACTGATTACATGTGTTTATAGGGTATAAAGTAGTGTTATAATCTATGTATAACAATTTAGAATAGATTAAAGCAAGCTACATCATATATTAGTTATTTCTAAAATAGTTTTGTTGTCTGAGCATTTGGACTTTGCTCTTAGCTATTTTAAAATCTCAATATTTTAACTGTTGTCACCATAGTGTTCAGTGGATCTCACAAACCTCATTCTGACTACAACTCTACACCCTTTGGCATAGACTTTCCTTTTTGTTGTTTTTAAGGGAACAGCAAATTTCTTATCCACTTCCTTTTTATAAGTTGTGGGATTAGTTGTGTGGAGGTTAGCCTAGAAAGCACCCCTTACTTTACTTCAGTTTGCATCTGGCCTCTCCTTATACCACTCAGCATAGTCATGTCTCCAACATTAAATTTCCTCATGCCCTTTTTTACTTCAAACTTTGTCATTTCCTATTGCCCTGCTTGCTCCTTTTCACTGTAGACCAACATAAAAGTGGTTATTACTATCTATGCAACAGAATCAATATTAGGCTGTCTTGAAATATCCTCAGCCAAAAAATGTAGTCAGTATTTTCCAATTCAGTCTCAGGCAGATTCTTAGGACATGGGCAAAAAAAAAAAAAAAAAAAAAAAACAACCAACCAACCAAACAATAAAATCCAATTTTATAAAATAAGAATAGTCTGTAAACCAGTTACTAATATTGTTCCCAACTAAAACCACTTGAGCTTGTCCTAATAATCCACATTGCTCTCAGCATTATTGTCTTTCAAACTTCTACTTTGGTGACCTGTAAAGTTCCTAGTTTATTAGGGCCCTTCTCATTCAAACCATTTTCTCAAATTTTTATGTTAGGCACTATGCCTAAGTCCATCAAAAGATAGAGGGTTAGTTCATAAATTATTATATATTCAGACAACCTATGTACAGGGGTATTACTCAATGATAAAAAGGAAAGGGCAACCTTCAGAACTTATTTGGAGGTTCTAGCAGGGGAGCACAGCTACTTTTATATCCTTGGCTGAAGACCAGTCTTCCTTTATTAAGGGAAGGTCATCCTCTCAAACTAGTATGAAGCTTCAGGAAGGACTCATGTGGGACAGTGAGGGAGGAGGAACACCCACCTAGCTACCCAGATCAGGCAAATCATCCGCAGGGGTCAAAGGAGTGACAGATGTGGCAGTAAGAACCACATCCTTAGCCTTGGGTTGGCCCACTGTAACAGCTGCCCCATCTATCACCTGCTGGACTATGAAGGAACTGGACCTATAGAATGATAAGTAGGATCTCCATGACTTGAGGCAACAACTGAATACCTGAGAGGTGTTTCAGTGAGGGCCTAGCGATAATGGTGTGCCAGAAACCAGAGGTTTATTACAATAAACATCGTACAGGTGGGGCTAATTGGACAAAAGAAGTACACTGCGACACTGAAGCTCCTGATGCCACTAGGAGGAATGAAGACGTGTTGGGAAGAGGGAGGATCGAGGCAGCCTTTCTTTTTTTTCTTTTTCTTTTCTTTCTTTTTTTCTTCCTTTTTTTTTTAGTTTGCTTCATTTTGTTTTTTAATAAATTTATTTGAAGGGAGCATACTGCAGGGATAAGGAGCTGATATGGAGAGACCGGAAGGTGAGCAGGATTGGGGCACATGGTGATGTGAAATTTCCAAAGAATAAATGATTATATTTAAAACTAAAAAAAGAAAGAGCAAACACTATGCAACCAAACTATTTGGAGAGCTCTAAAGAAATTACATTGATCATCCATAAGAAGCCAGGCACAAATGAATGTATACAAACTGATTTCTCTGTCAAGAAATCTTAGAAATGTGAAAATAATTGTTAGTATATGATATTAGATTTGTAATTGCCTAAAGCTGGAGATTTGTTAAAAGCCAACCCTAAAATATGTTCCAGGAAACTCCATTATCTGATAGAAATGTTTCTCGTGTTGAATGCTATGATATATAAATTGAGGGTTTGGAGAGAGGAAAGGGAAGGTAGAGACAGTGTACTTATAGTAGAAAATCATTTGTTTTCTTTTATTAAAAAACAATTTAAGTAGTTTAAATAGGTAGGATCACCTGGCTGGTGAAATAGTATAGAGGCCTCAGAGACACTCAGGCTAGAAGGACAGAACTGATGCCTACAAACTGTCTTCTGACATCCCTATGAGCACACACATGCACACACACACATACACACATGAACAAATAAATAAAAGTTATTTTATAAAACAGACTCACAAAAGAAAGTGAAAACAGGGTATTGGAGGTTTACATCAGAGAATCTGGTAGAAATCCAGCATGAACAAATGCCTGAAGACAAGAGTTTATCTCCAGCCAGGTCCTATAGCCCTTTAGTCCCAAATGAACACACAGAGGTTTATATTAATTATAAATTGTTTAGCTGATGTCTTGGGATTCTTATTGACAACCTCTCTCTTAATTGTTAACCCATTTTTATGGAAACTATGTATTGCCATGAGGCTGTGGCTTACCTGTAATGCTCCGGCTTGTTATTCTTTGGCATCTACATGGTATCTCTCTGGCTACTCATTCTCTGCATTCCTGTCCCAGAATTCTCATAGTCTAGTAGCCCTGTCTATACCTATATGCTTATATGCCTGGCTACATCACGCTTGTCCATTGGCCAAAACAGCTTTATTCATCAATCAATAAGAGAAACATATATTCACAGCATACAGAAGAACACCCCCTCCCCATCAAAGGTCCCCAGGGCTTTTGTTTCTTTTAGATTCACTGAAGGGGAAAAATCATCTTCTTTCCAGGATGATGTACACTGTGGGCACAAAAGCTGAAATTTAGCCATCTGGAATACTCAAAAGGAGAGTGTTTACACTTACATTACTAAATTAACCTCGTTCTTGGGTAAGATGTGTTCTGTGTGGAGTAGCCATCAGGATGTGTGGAAAAGAGAAAAAAATAATCACATTATTTACTGCTTTGAAGCTTCAGGCCAGGAAAGAAGAGTTCATTGTGTGTGTTGCTAGTGGTTACCTTTTAGTCTTGTGACCAAGAAAAAAAGCCAACATAAGTGATAATCTGTTGTCATCAGATTCCCTTTTAGTCTTGTTGACTTTGAAACAATGTCAAGCTCTTGTCACTGGTTCATCTTTACCTTTCCAATTATTTGCCAGTAGCTCCCATGTCTCTGTCTGAGGCCAATGGTGGTTTATTTTTAATCTAGCCATGAAAGGGCAGAATTGTGAATTAAACTGGAGAGTTTCCTGATTAGCACTTGAAATCTGCCTCCTTTTAATGTCTTAATTCCCAATCTACAAAATTATTACTGGCCACCAATCATGCCATTTGTCTCAGAGACAACTGACATTGACATTCAAATATCTTAAATGATGCCTGGGAATGAGGGGGCTGTAGAGGACCCTACCAACCCCTGTTCTTTCCCTCTACCCCCATCAAAAGCATCCTATTGTTGTGGAAAATAAATGTAGAGTTGTCATTTTTGTTCCCTGTTTAAAAACAGACACAATATTATCAAAGAGTAAGTTTGGAGAAGAAGCATAACAATGAGAAAGAGTTAGAAAATGTAAGAGTTGGGAGAGAGATGGGACCAAGATTGAGTCATGAAAGAGAAGAATAAGAGGATTGTGAAGGAAGCATTCCTCCAGCCAGCTGCTCTTGTGTATGAGTATGTCTAGTGAATGGAGGTCTTGGATGTCTTTTTCCAACCTGTCTTTCTGAGAAATTCTTTAAAATGTACACCTTTGAGAATAAAAGCGTCATCTCTCTTTGGGAAAAAGAGATTGTTGGCTTGTTCTTCAGGTTTACCCTGCTTTGTAAAAATGTGGTTCCCGAAATTCAGAACTCCTTGTGTTTGCAGCAGTCAAGCTCTTTTCCCTTGTCATTACATCCTGGAAAAACAGAGTGGGGACACAAAGTGCAAACATGGGTGCTATGGCTACCTTCAGCACTGTAAATAATTGTTATAGAGGTTCTCTGTCCTGGATGGTCCCACCAACCTTGGCCCCAAATAAACACACAGAGATGCTATATTAATCATAAAGTCTTGGCCAATGAAGGGGGCTTCTTATTGGCTACCTCTATCTTATTTACTAAACAATTTCTATTAATCTAAGTATTTCCACATGGTCTTATCTTACCTGAGGAGAGTCCAGACCTGTTACTCCTTTGGCAGCCTAGTTGGTGACTCCATTTGCTTATGTTTTCCAGAATTCTCCTCATCTCCTAGCCTTGCCTACACTTCTTGCCCTGCCAATCAGCCAATCAGTGTTTTATTCATCAACCAATAAGAGAATATATATACAGAATGACATCTCCCATCAAACAATACCCATTTTTCTTATATGTATTATGGAAGATTCTGGAGAAGAAAATACAGTTCCTTATTTTCCCATTCAAGAAGCCCATCCCATCTCCCAGTCACTTTAATCTCTAGTCAGGAGCTTCTGTTCTTCACAATGTTTCACAACAAGGAGGAACTGTTGTTTTGCCAGTGTATGTATCCTGTTTGTGTGGAGGTAAGAACCAACAATGTAATCAAGATGATTAGATTGCTGCTTTTGGTAGTGATGACAGTGCCAATTGATCTACTCTCATCATGCCATCCCTAGCTATAACATACTGCCTAGTGAACATATTTCCACACTTTATTAGTACAAAAGTGGCAGCCATACACACACTTCACACCCAGCATTGGCTACCCAGGTCAGGAGGGGAGCATGCAAGCACACCTTTGAGGAACCAATGTAGTAAATGTGGTATGACAGTAGAGTTGGAAATTGCAGTGACTCCTGAGGTGTGTTGAGTATAGCCTTCTCTGAACTTTAAGCAAGCTTCTGAGACTCGTGGATGTAAGTGTGAAGAAAACTAAATATAAGGAGCTACAAGAAGAAGGAGGTTTATCTCCTTTGACTGTATGTCAAGAATTCACTTCTCATCCCTGCTCCTGCCATTTGGGAATCCCCAGTGATGTTTTATTATTTTAAAAATGTTATGAGTATGTGTGTTTGAGAGAATGCCACATTTGTGCAAATGCCTGGGGAGGCTAGAAGGCATTAGAGTCTTTGGAGCTGGAGTTACAGGTGGCTTGTGAGCAATGTGACATGGGTGTTGAGACTTGAACTCAGGTCTAGGTCCTTATTACAAACATGATCAGGGTGTTGGTAACTGAGCTCAAATCTTCTGCAAGAGTAGTAACAGTTCTTAAACACTAAGCATCTCTCTAGACTCATAGTAGAGTTTTTACATAGTGATTGTAGATGGAGTTTTCATTCTCCTGATCCCACAGCCAATTTGCCCCAAATAAACACATGGCGACTTATAATAATTATAAACTGTTCAGCAGATGGCTAGGACTTCTTATTGGCTATTCCTCTCTTAATTATTAACCCATAACTATTAATCTAGTCTTTCTACATGGCCTTACTTTACCAGGGGAATGCCCTGATGTCCTGTCTTTCCAGCAGCTACATGGCATCTCTCTAGTGACTTCTCTCTCCTTCCCTCTTTCCAGCATTCTCCTACACTGGTAGGCCTGCCTATAATTCTTCCTGGCTACTGACCAATCAGTGTTTTATTTATCAACCAACAAGAGAAACATATACAGATGGTTCCCCCATCATCTCCTCTTTTCTTTTTAAAAAGAAAAGAGGTTTCAACTTTAACATAGGAAAATTATATATAACAAAACAAGTAAGAACTATAGTTAATAATATTTAGTCCATTATCATTTGACAAAATTTAAAGAAAACATTCTATCATCTACCCTATCTTTGTGAGACTAAAGTTTTATGTGTAATTTATCTTTTAACATAACTAAGAAAAACCATAATTATGTTTTCAAATCCATTTAAGTCCTCAGAAATATAATATATAAACTCTAGAATTGACAGAGACATCTTACTGCCCAGACAGTCACCCAAAGTTCTTCTGTAATATTGTAGCATTCATCTTCAGCCTATAGGCCTAGAGTTCCTGGCAGACTTCTCAGTGAATCAGGAAATTTTAAACTGTCCTGCCTGTATTGGCAGTTTGTCAATCATTTTTCTCTACACTCTTCCATGAAGCAGGAACCCTGAAGTACTGTCCCATCTTCTTTTGGCATATACAGCAGTCACTTTCCTGTGGGTCCTGAATGTCCAGTTTGGACATGATACAGTTTCTTGCCCAAATAGCTAGTCTTGTCATGCTGAAGGCAAACTCTATAACCAGTTTCTTTGATGCCCATCTTCCCCTCTGACACAATTGGTGTTTCCAGGAGCAGTTGTGTCTCACTGTCATGAAAACACCAATAAACCATTTTAAATGCCATATTCTGAAGGTCTTTGAAAGGTTTCGAAGAATACCTATTCATTTGAAATATATAACTGTATATCTAGAAATCCTAATATGTTACTATCTATCTATCTAGCTATCTATCTATCTATAATCTATGTTTTATTATACATTATATGTTAAATGAGCTGCATAAACACAATCTCAAATAATAATAGAAATATTCCTATAAGAAAGTTGACCTTAAATTTGTATCAATAAATCAAAATCCATACCAATGCAAAGTATTCATTTCTATATCATAGTCTCTTTTTTCTTTAGAAAGAGATTGACTAACCATTAACCGTTTCTAACCAACTATTTATAAACAATATTTGAGAATGTGAGTATAGTCCTCTCCAAACTGATTCCTGCTGTTTGGGAGTGCTATCAATCCCAACGGGATCTGGAGAAAACCCAGAACCTTGGCCAACTCCTGGATGCAGTAGTCTGAGGCTACATCATCCCAGATGTCTTAGATGTTAGATTATGTGGCCACTGTTTCAGGGGGAGTGTTGTTTGATCAAACCATGCTAGTCTGGAAAGAATCCACAGTGTTTCATCTTCTGTGGAAACAAAAGCAGAACCTCTTTTCCAAAGTAATGTATCTTTAGATATAAATTTTGAACTCAAGGCATTTTCAAAATATATAGGTTGGATTAATGTAGCAGCATATAGTCAAATATCTTTAAGCAGCTGTTGCTTTTTCCTCAGCAAGCAAATAATTCAACTGCAACGCAATAGCATTATCCAGAATCTCTGTGTATTTTCCATCTTTACCTGACTTTTTTCTTTTTACTTTTATTTGCTTACTTTTATTTTTACTGTATTGGTTTTTGAGACAGAGTTTCTCTGTGAATTTTTGCCTCTCCTGGAATTCACTCTGTAAACAAGCTGCTCTTTACATCACAGAGATCTGCCTGCCTCAGTCTGTCTCCTCTGTCTCATGAGTGCTTGGATTAAAGGCATGTGCTACCAAACCCAGCTACTCTATTTCTCTTTTAAGGACTTTCTCTGTCCTTTTCTTTTCTCTCCCAAGCCTATGTACATTTTAAAATGCAAACACTGTAAATCTTTTAGAGGATTTTCTTCATCTGACTCAGTCTTTACTGTTTATCTCTATCATTTTCTGATCATGAGTCTTTTATCTGCTAAACAGCAATGCTAGGATTAAAGCAGGCATTTTAGATGCTGTTTCCAACCAGTGAGCCTTTCAAACTTGGCAGGATACTCCTCTAGGAGATGCATTCACCTCTTTGATTCTGGTCTAAGCCTCCATCAAGCAGCTTATTGCACACTCCTCATAAACCTTTTCTGTCTGTCTGAGTAAACTCTAAATCTGTCATGCAGCATGCTGTGCATCTTGGAGACATGGCCTCTGTGTACCAACACAGGAATCCACCATGCTGTGTTCAAGCCTGACTGCCACAGTGTCTCTGCATCATTGTCTGTCTGAGACTGTGAAACTAGAAAGCCCACTGCAGTTCATTTTAAGGGGAATTTCTTGCCTTACTTTGGGGGCATCATTTGTAGGAGTGGGTTCTTTTCCACCTGGTCCTGGAGCCCTTTAGTCCCAAATAAATACACAGAGGCTTATATTAATTATAAACTATTTGGCTGGTTGCTTAGGCTTGTTACTGAGAAGCTCTCTGTGGGCTTTCTTTTTTTGTCTAATTTCTTATTGTAAACCACTTAATTCCATCAGCTCTTATGGAAATGAAAATGAAAACTAAGTGTTCTATCATCAATTCCTAATTCTAATCTTTTACATATTCTATTGATCTTCAAGAGAATTCTTAACCTTTTCATTCATTTAGAATAAATGAGAGTGTTCAACCCATTTTACTGCTGAATAAACCAAGAATTTTGAAAAGTAGAATAAATTACACAGTGATATTAGTATAAACCTTGGAATTTAAAATTTGACATTGTCTCTGAACTCACAGAAAATGTAACCTCCTATTAATAACATTTAATTGACAACTCTGTAACATTATTACACGTATGCACT
Source organism: Phodopus roborovskii (assembly GCF_943737965.1). Classification (NCBI taxonomy): domain Eukaryota; kingdom Metazoa; phylum Chordata; class Mammalia; order Rodentia; family Cricetidae; genus Phodopus; species Phodopus roborovskii. The sequence goes on from NW_026125444.1 coordinate 5,028,628, forward strand.
TGCAATTACATTTAATCTACTATTAAAGTCTAACTCATGAATACAGAAGTAACCTCTATTTGAAATGTTAATGATGCTGTTTGTGATATATTGTGATATATATGATTCTGGAAAGTTAAATATGTGTCATTCAAGATGTCATACATAAATATAGAAATGAATCTAAATTAATGCTTTTTTTTAGCACCAACTAAATTATAAACGCATTAAAGACAGATCTTTGAAAATTGCTTTCTAAAATCAAATGTGCATGCATTACCTCTGTTTACTTTGTTCCAGGTATAGGAATTAATAGTCCTAAGACATAGAGTATCTGCGTATTTGTGCTATGTAACTGAAACCTGCCATAGTAATTGTTTCTTTTAGAAATACAGATAATGAAACCCACTGATTGCCTTTGTTCCAAGCAATGGATTTTAATTACATTTGGAAAATGTAATTAATAATAATTACATTATTACAACTACACAATATTAATTACAATTACATTAGAATAAAGAACTCTAACTTCATTTAGAAAAAATAGAAGTGATTTTAAAGCTCAGGGCATTCTTTCAAATTCTAAGTAGTTTTATCAAAATTATTTCTATTCTTTCAAGATTACATATTTTGTCTTTTTACTCATTTGACCTCATAATGCCCTAAGTATATTATATTCTTACTTAATCTCTACACTACACAGATAAAGAATATTAGTCAGAAACTCTTTCAAATGGGTTCCTTTTGCTAGGATCTTGAATGGTAGAGAAAGAGCATTGTTGTTTCACAGATGTATTGGTAAATTTCTTTGAATGGACAGTTACAATGGTTGAGGTAGTAGACCCGACTTTTGCCTCTGAACACAATAAAGGAAGCCTAATTTAATCTGTAGATTTATGACCAGAGAATCAATTTAATTTTAAGTCTTCTAGATTCTTATATGGGGAACTCATAAAGAGATTAAAGTCTTTGGGAATACTAAATACCAAAAACCTGCCATTCTGATGTGTTTCTATTTCCAGTCTCCATGTTGTTTAGTTAACTCTATAACATTTTTGGTATTAAAGCCCTTCTGTAGAACATCTCATGGATTACCACTTCATGGATATAATAGTGGATACTTTCCTTATTCTTCTGCAAATGGCAAATTTGAAGTTTTTGGAAAATTCATAGCCTTCTAAGATAGAATAAGAGCAGAAAAACTGAGATCAAGGAGGAAAGGGGACTATGTATTCATGACAGCTCCTGTCATAAAGGCTTAGAGATTTTCTCACAGTTCAAAGTATAACCAGAAAATGCATCAGTGCATCCCAAAAGTTATATAAACTCTTAAGGAGCTGCTATATTAATAAATAACAAAAAGACAGTTAATATGACCTGAAATCCTGGATAATTAAAAAATTTTAATTTAGACTACTATTCTTGATAATAATGCTACATGACGTTCTTTATATTTGCAAAATTACTAATTAAGATGCTAAAGGTGTCAGGGTCATTTAGAAGAAATTAAGATGGAAGAGTACCATCATATTAAATCCTTTCTTTCATAGAAAAACAGATTCACATTATGTATAAAACTCAACCTAAGTGTAAGCTGAAAACAAGGACAACAACAGTAGACATGTTAAGATGGACAGTTGTATGGCATGTGAGGCTACTGGCAGTGAGATCAGGATTTGTCCCTAGTGCTTGAACTGTCTCTTTGAATGTATCCCTCTTTGGAGGAATCCCTTGCTCAGCCTAGATATGGGGTGGTGAGAGCCTTGGTTCTGCCTCAAAATGATGTGCCAGTCTTCATTGACTTACCCTCTCTGAGGAGTGGATAGGGAATGGGGTAGGGGGGAGTCAGGGATAGCAGGACAAGAGGAAGAAGTAGGAATGGAGATTGGTATGTAAAATGAGAAAAGATAAGTTTATAATAATAAACTTAAAAAAATAAAATAAAAAAAGAAAATGAATCCCCTTAATTTATTTAATTTTGAGATTATAATATAATCACAGCATCAATTTACCCTTCCTTTCCTCCCTCCAAACCTGGCCATATACCCCTCCTTCCTTTCTTGCTGTTTCAAATAAATTCATGGCCTCCTTTTTCATTAATTGTTATTACCCATGCACACTTACATTCATATATATTCTTAAATACTATCTATTCAGTCTATAATATTACTTTTATGTCTTTTTAAAGGATTGCCACTTGGTAATAGGTAATCGATTAGTGTACTCTTCTCTTGAAAAGACTTTCTCTTGTTCTCAGCATCCTTTAGTTGCCTATAGTTCTTTGTATAGGATTAGATGCTGGATGTAGGTTCCGTGATGATAATTCAGGTAGTCATCAACCTGATTACAGTTCTTGCTATTTGCTCTTTCTGCCTCACTGGCACTAGGTCTTAAGTGTGTATGTTCTTACATTTTTATTCTCCCAGAGTATACTTGATTTTGTGTGTGTGTGTGTGTGCATAGTCTTGTATCAAGCCTAAAAATTCTATTGATAATTTTTTTAAATTAAATTGGAAATAAACTTGTTTTACATGTCAATCCCAGTTCCCTTACCCTCTCATCCTCCCTTGATCCCCCCCCCCCCTGCAACAAATCCCCATTCCATCCCCTTTCTGCTCTCTAGGGAGAGTGAGGCCTTTCATGAGGAGTTTTCAAAGTCTGTCATAACATTTAGTGTGTGGCCCAGAAGCTCCCTAGGCTGAGTCTGTCTAGGCTGAGACAGAATCCATCTGTGTGGAATGGGCTAACAAAGTCCATTCCTATACTAAAGATAAATACTAATCCACTACCAGAGGACTCATAGACTGCCCAGTCCTCCTAACTAACACCCACATTCAGGGTGGTCTGGGTCTGTCCTATGCTGGTCTCCCAGCTATCAGACTGGGGTCCACATGCTTCCCCTTGTTCAGGTCAGCTGTTTCTGTAGGTTTCACCAGCCTGGTATTAACCCCTTTGCTCCTCTCTCTCTGCAACTGGATTCCAAGAAGTCAGCTTAGTGTTTAGCTGTGGGTGTCTGCTTCTGCTTCCATCAATTACTATTACTAGATGAAGCTTCATGCTCACCTTTTTGTGACTGGGTTACCACACTCAGGATGGTTTCTTTTTGTTCCATCCATTTGCCTGTGAATTTCAAGACTCCATTGATTTTTTTGGTTGTTTGTTTTCTGCTGAGTAGTACCCCCATTATATAAATGTACCACATTTTCTCCATCCCTTCCTCAGTTGAGGGGCATTTAGGTTGCTTCTAGGTTCTGGCTATTAAAAAATTATGCTGCTATGAACATAGTTGAATGGATGATTTTGTTGCATGAATGTGCATTGTTTGGGTATATACCTAAGAGTGAAATTACTGGATCTTGAGGTAGACTGGTTCCCATTTTCATGAGGAACCATTATACTGATTTTCAAAGCGGCTGTATGAGTTTGTACTCCCACCATCAGTGTAGGAGTGTTCCCCTTTCTCCATATTCTCTCTGACATAAACTGTCTTAGGTGTTTTTGATTTTAGCCATTCTGATAGTAGTAAGATGGCACCTCACAGTAATTTGATTTACATTTTCCTGATGGCTAAGGATGTTAAGCACTTTCTTAAGTGTCTTTAAGCCATTTCAGATCCCTCTATTGAGAATTCTCTATTTAGTCCATATCTTACTTTTCAATTGGATTATTTGGTGTTTTGGTAATTGCCTTCTTGAGTTTTTTGTATATTTTGGAAATCAGCCTCTATCAGATGTGCGGTTGGTAAATATTTTTTCCAATTTTATAGGCTGTTCTTCAATATTGTAGTTGAAGTACTAGCTAGAGCAATATGAAAACAAAAGGAGATCAAGGGTACACAAATTGGAAAGGAAGAAATCAAACTTTCACTATAGTTAGCATAAGTGACCCAAAAAACTCTACCAGAGAACTGCTACAGCTGATAATCACCTTCAGCAAAGTGGCAGGGTATAAGGTTATCTCAAAAAAATCAGTATCCCTGCTATATAAAAACAATAAAGGGGGTGAGAAAGAAATCAGAGAAGCATCACCCTTTACAATAGCCACAAACAACATAAGATAGAATGGGGTAATGATAATCCAACAAGTGGAAAGCCTGTATAGCAACAACTTTGAGTCTTTTAAGAAAGAAATAGAACAAGATACCAGGAAATGGAAAGATCTCCCTTGTTCTTAGGTAGGTAGGAGCAACATAGGAAAAATGACAATCTTGTCAAAAGCAATCTACAGATTCAATGCAATTCCCATGAAAATCCCAGCACAATTCTTCACAGACTTTTAAAGAACAATACTCATCCTGCATAAGGAAAAAAAATAAAAGACCCAGGTTAGCCAAAACAACCATGTAAAATAAAGGAACTTCCAGAGGCATCACCATCCCTGACTTCAAGATCTACTATAGAGCTATTGTCCTGAAAACAGCTTGGTATTGGCACAAAAATAGACAGGTAAGCCAATGAAATTAAATTGAAAACCCTGATATTAATCCACACAACTATGAACATCTGATTTTTGACAATGAAGCTAAAATTATATAATAGAAAAAAGAAACCATCTTCAACAAATGGTGCTGGCATAACTGGATGCTGGTGTGTAGAAAACTGCAGATAGATCCATGCCTATTGCCATGCACAAAACTTAAGTCCAAGTGGATCAAAGACCTCAACATAAACCCAGCCACACAAAACCTCTTAGAAGAGAAAGTAGGAGGTACCCTTGAACGAAATGGTACAGGAGACTGCTTCCTGAACATAACACCAGTAACCTAGACACTGAGATCAACAATTAATAAATGGGACCTCCTGAATTTGAAAAGCTTCTGTTTGAAAAGCTTCTATAAGGCAAAGGACACAAACAACAAACAAAACTAAATATTTTCTTTAGGCTAAAAGGGGAACTATAGAAAGATATCTACCCTGCCCACACCTGTTGCACTCACCACACCCATTGGGGCTTGGGCATAGGTTTGGAAGGACATGTTGGGGGAAGCTAGGTCTAGAGTCCAGGACTCTCTTACTTCCTCATCAGGTTTTGGAGATCATCCAGGTGGCAACCTTGGAGCGGGAACCTCCGACAGTCATCTGTGTCAGATTTAAGTGATATTTCCCCCAAATAAATATTATTTAACCGATGCTGTGTCCCAGTGAATCTTATTTCCCCTACAGTAAGGTCCAGTTCTGTAAAGGGTACAGTTTTCTGCCTGCCGCCTGGTCTTGTCTCGCCGCTGCGCCAGTCCCAAATAACGCACAGAGATTCTGTATTTGATATTATGCTGTTGGCCAGGTGCTAGTTTATTATTGGCTAGCTCTGTCTTAATTATTAACCCATTTCTATGTATTTCCACGTGGTCTTACCGAGAGCAGAGGAATGGCGGTTCTGTTCTCTCCAGACTCTCCATCCTGACTCTCCTTCCTACTTCCTATTTCCTCCTTGTCTCCTAGTCCCTCCTATCTTCCTTTCCTATTGGCCAACAGTGCTTTATTTATTAACGAGTATGAGAAACATATACAGAATGACATCTCCCATCACAGTTCAACTACCCTCTCCACTAATGCTTAGGGTCTTAGCTGGGCTCATCCTTGTGGATTCCTGGGAATTTCCTTAGTGTCGGATTCTCAGTAGCTCCATAATGACTTCCTCAATCAAGGTATCCCTTTCTTTCTTCTCCCTCTAGACACAGGCTAACAGAATGGGTAAGAAAACAGGATCCATCCTTCTGCTGCATACAAGAAACACACTTCAACCTCAAAGATAGACATTACCTCAGAATAAAATAAAATTTGTAAAGCAGATTTTTCAAGAGGAAATTGCCAAAGGTTGAGGACACCAAAGGTCATCTATACCAAATAAATATATTTCATCTGTAAATCCTCATATCTAATTTTAGATAGTTCATTATAGAAGTATAGAAGTTGGATATATATGAAACCAGATTTTCTTACCTGTGTCTCAGATCCTCATATGGTATGAATATGAATATATTTCAATATTCATTTGATGCTAATACTTTTGTTACACAGCTCCTTTTAAAAGAATATTTGAACTATTTTTTTGGTGTGTGTGTCTAAAGATTGAGTACAGGGCTTCATACATGCTAGGAAAGTACTAATGAGCTATGTTCGCAGCACCACATTCTTTATAGTAATTTTAAATGTCAACATTAATACAAGAACATAAATATGTTATTTAAAATGGAGTCTTTGTTCACGAAAGTGCCCTCTTATGATGGCATACACTCTACCCATTTTGAAGCTGTCATGTCATCTGATTTAGCTGGCTGGCTTAATGGCCTCCTTCGGTCATGTGGAAAATTTTTAAAGTAAAATTTAGAGAATGTCGAACTCAACTAATAAGGTAAATGAAAAAAAAAAGTGAACAAATTCCTAGAGTGGGTCCTTAAAGTAGGGTCAGCTACACAGCTTGTACAATTCAACAAAATTGAAAATGTTGGCATCCTTTTCAAAGATTGTAAGAATTTCCACAAAAAAAATGACAAGAGCCCTAAACCAGATTCAAGGATCTTCTGAGTATGGGGCTCTGTTTTGTGGCTAACTTCTGAGTATGGGGCTCTGTTTGTTTTATGGCTAAAATTGCATATCCATGAGGCCAGTAGTCTTCAATAGATACAAGTTTTCAACAAAGAAAGTTTGGCTTAGCTACTATTTAAGAAAAAGTGATACAGGTAAGAGCCAGTTGAGAGAATTGTGATAATTATGTGATTAAAATGCACAACCTGATGGTTAGTGACATGCTACACGTATTTACTGTGTAAGAAGAATGTTGGTGGCTTAATAGACACAGCTAATTGAAATAAGCCTGAGTAGTATGTAGCATGCACGCTGACTAGTTTCTACAAGTAATTTAGAATTCAGCAGAATAATGTGAAGTCTTTTACTACTTAATTAAACTTCTGTAATGCCTGTTTTACCAAGATGAATAAAATACATAAATTGTATGAGGTGACATCCAATGCACACAAAAGAGAGAAATGTAAAAATCAGTACAGTGGGTACATTAAAATGATTCTTAATAATTGAAACCAATTTAATCATTTGAGATTGTTTTATTCTAGCTGACGTAATACTGTAGCAGTTAGTTATATTCTAATTATAACCTGTTTCATTTTACTCTGCCTTTCTAGTTAATTATTACAGTCAATTTGTAAAATGACATGGTTCCACATTTGCATAGGTCACTATTAAATAAATGAATAGCTGAAATTACTCTAGCATTGAAGTGTCAACTTTGGTAGAAGTCAAGAGGACTTCAAATGTTCTTCTAACACCCCTTAATGTGTTAATGACCACTATTAAACTGCAATTAAAAGGCCAGGAAAATGCATGAAACAGTTAATAGAAAAATAGCACAGACACAATTAAAATGATTCTGGAATTTTTTTTTTGACTGATAGAAAATAAAGTGATATGCTGTAAAAAGTGTAGTGTGAATCTATTTCTAACTCAAGGCAGAGTTGACAGTTTAATGATAACAAATCATAGGCTGCCTTTTTGGGGGGAGCGTTGAACGTCAGCTTAAAATTAACATCACTAGTAAACAAGACAATGTAGTGATTTTACCTTGTATTTAAATTACTACTTATTATGGTACAAAATAATAGCTTTAAATAACTTGGTGTCCAGATTACTGATATACAGTGTATCTGTGGGGAAAGAAAAGACAGCGCTGAAAGATATGTTTAAGGTTTTGTCATTCTAAATAAAGGATAAACGTATGTCTTTGCAGCACAAGCCTCATTAAAGTTGCCCATGACACCTTTTACTGAATCTCTTCTGTGCTGAAACCTCTACATTGTCATTAGAGCACTTCACTCACCCAAGTAATGAACAAGGATGATCAGCTTAGACTGTATCACCCAGGGTCCTTTGATGCCATTAAACCCAAGAATATGCTAGAAAAACAATAAATAAGTGAACAAAATTGTGCATGAGCATACAACTGGCAAACAACAATTAAAAAAAATGTACATTAAACATTTTCACAAGGCTTGCTATTATTAATTACATTTTACTTAATTTTTTCACCAATTTGATGATGTTTCTTATTGGCTGGATTCTCCAAAATGTGAAGTCACAGAAATTCCATCTCAAATGCCATTTATTGAATACAAGACAAAGATGCACAAGTGCTAAAGTAACCGCTAGTAGTTTATCTGTGAGTGTGACAATAATCTGCTGCTGTGACTACAAATATGAAAACAGGCACCATACCCGTAGTCAGGGTATATTCAGGGATATATACCTTAATCTTTCTTCCATGACTGTGTAAATAAGTGAGTCAGTATTAGATTTTAAAAAATATTTATTTTATTTAATCATCTCTCTGTGCATCATGTACACATGAGTTCCGGTGGCCATGGGGGCCAAAGGTATGGAGGTCCCTAGAGCTGGAGTCACCATCATCTGCAAATTGTCTGGTGGGGATACTAAGAACTTGACTGGGGTCATCTGAAAGAGCAATCTGTGCTCTTATGCACCGATTCATCTCTCTAGCCCTGACTGCCAGATTTTGTCTTAAACTATCTGTTGTCTTAATTCTGCACTTAAGTTTTCATATAAAGATCATTATAATTTTAGACAGACAAATGTTTATGATAAATTCATAACTAATATTGGATTCTTGATAATGGCAACCTATTCATCTCTGACTATTGATTTTAATGAGTGGTAGAATTTGACTTTAGTGTTATACTCCAATGGTGTATAATATTTATGTATTTTTTATATTGAATATATCCAAATATCACTTGAACCATGTCTAAAATATAAGCACTAAGAAAATTTTCACTTCATAAAAAATCACAGTATAATATCATAGAAATACTTTCTAGTGTCTGAGAACCAAAGTATCCATTTCATTATCCAGTCAAAACTTGCTCAAAAGCAACACTATTGTTTTTCACAAAGTCTGCACAATCAATGTGCTGTTTCTAGGATCTATCTAGAACTGATGGCCAGAAGTGAGCATGAGGAATTTGGGCACTTGGTATATAAATTAAACTTTTGGGGTATTTCCAAAGTGACGCATAACCTCTTAAATAAGGTTTTAGTGGGGTAATTATCACCTAGTCCCGAACAGTTTTAAACATAAATTTTAAAATTTAAATTGATGATCAAATATCTGCCATACAACTTGTTACATTTAACTTTAAAAAGAAATTTATTGACAATCCTATATGTAAAATTTACTTTCATAGATTATAAACTATCCTCGACAAAGATTTTCAGGTAATTTTTGTCCTAAAATGTGAAAAGAGAAAGAAGTGGATACATCTGTGAGTATAACATGTCACAGCAGAATCAAGGAAGAAAGAGTACCTAAATGAATGTCTCTCTTCCATTGTAAATAAAGTGGCAACTGTAATAAAATTATGCTACCATAATAGAGGGAGCCATTATAGGTTTGAAGACAAAACTGACTCTAGAGAAATGTCCAGAAACCTACAAGGATGACCCAAACTACAAATCTGAGCAACAGTGGAAAGGCTACCTTAAATAATCTTCCATGATAATGAGAATTATAACTAGCTTATATGCCACCATAGCACCCTCATCTAGTAGCTGACAGAAAGAGAATCAGACACCCACAGCTAAATACTGAGCCAAACTCCTGGAATCCAGTTGCAGAGAGGGAGGAGCAATAACTAAGGGGTCAAGACCAGGCTACAGAAACCCATAGACACAGCTGACCTGAACAACGGGGAGCTCATGGACACAGCCCCCCAAACTGATAGTTGGGAAACCAGCATTGTACTGACTCAGTCCACTGAATATGGGACTTAGTTATAAATCCTGGATAGACTAAGGAACCTCTGACAGGGGAACCAGTATGTATCCCTGGTTCGGGAAAGGACTTTGGGACCACATTTCCCATGGAGTGATACTCCCTTAGCCCAGAGGCAGGGGGGAGGGCCTAGACCCTACTACTCCAAATGACTTGACAGATTTGATGATCCCTCCTGGAAGGTATCACCCTCCCTGTGGAGTGAGGGAGGCATGAGAGGGAGGGAGGAAGATGGAACTGGGATCCATATGTAAAATAAGAAAAACAATTATTTATATATATATATATGTAAATAAAATGATATATATAATGTAAATAAAATTAAGCTACTTCTTTGCCTCAGCCTCAACGGCTTTTGTCAAGGTACTTATTCAGTGAGTGGCCTTTAAGCCCAATTGCTACTTCTCACATTTGCACACAGAAGCCAGGGGCAACTATTGTTTCTATATGTTGTTTGGTTTGGTTTCTCCAGATTATGACAAAGATAATAAGGGGCAGTGACCACATATACAGAACAAGTGGTAGTAATTGTTTTCAAAATATTTCATTCCTTTCAAATAGTGCTGGAGCCCAGATGTGATTCCAATAGCTTCTTTGAGTTTTTATAATTCTAGGAAAATGCTGTAATAATACACATTCAGAATTAGTTTGGAGATGAAAAATCATTGTCTATTAAGAATGTTTAGGAAAATATTGAAAATTATTAAAAATATGTGGTCAATAAGAATCAAAAGTGCATTGATTGAAGTTTCTTCAGGTTAGAGGGATTTAATATGTAATAAAATAGGAAAATTTGTAACAAGAGAAAGAGATGGAAATATCCAATCACACTTCTTAAAGCATTTATGGCACTGGACTGGTCATTTTCTAAGTTGAAGAAGAAAAAAAGGCAATGATAAAATTTGAAGTTAAAAAATCTGCATTTTGTAACATAAGTTAAACTCAAGCATATAGAATGTGGAAAAATATCTGAAAGGCTTATAAAGTGTGTAGTAGACAAAATGAAAAATGTACAAATGCATTAAGATAGAGGTCTCAGGTAGACAGAAGTAAGGGTGTGCCTCACTGCTGAGGATGGTTAATTCTCAAAAGTCTGGAGTTCAAACAGTGCCACACTATAAAATTATTTTTTACACGCAATTTTTGTCAACAAAGCTAAAACTATGCAATGGAAAGAAGAAAGCATCTTCAAAAAATGGCACGGGCATAACTGGATGCAGACATGTAGAAGATTGCATATAGATTATATCTATCGCCATGCACAAAATTTAAGTTCAAATGGATCAAAGACCACAACATAAATCCAGTCACACTGAAAGTATAGGGCACCCTTGAATGAATTGACACAGGATACCACTCTGACCATAACACCAGTAGCACAGACACTGAGAGAGATCAGTAATTAATAAATGGGACCTCTTGAAACATAAAACCTTCTATGAGGCAAAAAACACAGTCAACAAAACAAAATGGCAGTCCACAGAATTGGAAAGGATCTTCACCAAACCCACATCTGACAGAGGACTGATTTCCAAAATATAAAAAGAACTCAAGAACCCAGTCACCAAAACACCAAATAATTCAACTAAAAATTGGGATACAGAACTAAACAGAATTCTCAATAGAGGAATCTAAATTGGCTGCAAGACACTTAAGAAATTGCTCAACATTCTTAGCCATAAGGGAAATGCAAATGAACACAACTCTGAGATACAATCTTACTCCCATCAGAATGGCCAAAATGAAAAACACCAAAGGCAGTTTATGCTGGAGAGAATGTGGAGATAGGGGAACACTCCTCCATTGCTGGTGGAAGTGCAAACTGGTACAGTCACTTTGGAAATCAGAATAGCAGTTCTTCCAGAAAATGGGAATCAGTCTACATCAAGATGCAGTACTTCCACATATACCCCAAATATTCACATTCATACAACAAGAACATCTGCTCAACTATGTTCATAGGAGCATTATTTGTAATAGCCAGAACCTGGAAGGACTAGATGCCCCTCAACCAAAGAATGGATACAAAAAATGTGATACATTTACACAATGGAGCACTACTCAGTAGAATCTTGAAATTTGAAGTCAAATGGATAGAACTAGAAGAAACTATCCTGAATGAGGTAACCCAGTCACAGAAAGACAAACATGGTATGTAATCACTCATATATGGATATTAGACACAGATATAAGGTTTACCAGAATACAATCCACATTTCCAGAGAAGCTAGGAAACATGGAGGAATGTAAGGAAACATACACAGTCCCCGATGAAGGGGAAAGAGACAAGAGTCCCTGAACAAAATGGAACAGTATGATTTGTAATAGCCAGAACCTGAAGCAACCAAGATGCCCCTTAACCAAAGAATGGATACAGAAAATGTGGTACATTTACACAATGGAGTACTACTTAGCAGGAAAAAACAAAACAACCAAACAACAGAAAACAAACAAACAAAAAAACCAATGGAATCTATCTTAAAATTTGCACGCAAATGGATATTTCTAGAAGAAACCATCCTGAGTGAGGTAACCCAATCACAGAATAACGAACGTGGTATGTACTCACTCTTATATGGATATTAGACATAGAGCAAAGGTTTACCAGAATACAATCTACGCCTCCAGAGAAGCTAGGAAACATGGAGTACTATAAGGGGGACATACACAGTTCCCCGATGAAGGGGAAAGGGACAAGAGCCTTGAACAAATTGGGAGCATGGCAGGGAGGGGGAAGGGTGGTAGGAGAAAGAGGAAGGGGTGAAGAGGAGGGGGAGGAGAACATGAGGGATCAGAATAATTGAATGGGCATATGAATAGAAGAGAGCAAGAAAAGAGACACATCAATAGAGGGAACCATTATAGTTTTAAAGAGAAATCTTGCACTAGTGAATTACAGAGATCCACAAGGATGACCCCAACTAGGAATCTAAGCAACAGTGGAAATGCTACCTTAAATGCCCTTCTCCTATAATAAGAATGATGACTACCTTAAATGCCATCCTAGAGCCTTCATCCAGTAGCTAATGGAAGCAGAAGCAGAGATGCACAGCTAAGCACTGAGTCAAACTCCTGGAATCCATTTTCAGAGAGGGAGGAGTGAGAAACAAAGTGGTCAAGGCCATGCTGGGAAAACCCACAGAGGCAGCTGACTTGACCAAGTGGGAACTCATGGACCAAACCAGACCTCCTGAATGTGGATTTCAGAGAGGAGGACTGGACAGCCTATGGAACCTTTGACAGTGGAATCAGGATATATCCCTAGTGCAGACTTAGGTAGACCATTCCCCATGGAGAGATACTGCCTTAGCCTAGAAACACAGGAGAGGGCCTAGGCCCTACCCCAAATGACTTGACAGACTTTGATGATCTCACATGGAAGGCCTTACCCTCCCTGGGGATTGGATGGGGGATGGGATGGGGGCAGGTAGGGGAGCATGGGAGGATTCAAGGGAGTGGGAACTGGGATTGATATGTAAAATAAGAAAAATATTTAAAAAATACTTCCAATAAAAAAGTGTTTCTTAATCCATTTGTAAGGACCCATACAACTCTAATTCTTAAATAGTTCAAATTCTAAATTCAAATATCAAAGCGAAAGTTGTGTCTATAGTTATTTATTTATTAATTCAAACTATTATTCATTATACTTAATTTTTGAGGGAATTTTGGTTTAATTTTGTCTTTTTGGCTTGTCATGATGGAGGGATATTATACATCAGCAATTACTTTGAAAATATAAAAGGACTTATTTCCACATATATTTTTAAAAAATCACCAGGATTCTAAACAAAAACATAATTCTTAAAGTTGGGAAATGTAGATCTATTTACAGCTGAGAAGACAGTAGTGAAGCAGTATGATGCATTATCTTGACATGAACTGAATGAGCTATTATTGAGTGATGCTAGCAATGTCAGAATTTACATTACAGTACGCACAAACGCCATGGACTTTACCACAAGCATTCTCAATAAGCAGTGATGAGGAATGCGATAAAAATTGACAAAGCCAATAGTCATAAGCTCTCATAGACCAGAATAATGAGCTACATGTGTCTCAGAGTCAGCTATATTCATAAACACATACACAGTAAAACAGACCTTTATGATTTTATCAATAGTAAGTTTTTTTTGTGGCTATAAAAGCTCAGTGAATACATAGGTGATAAAATTAATACAGATTACATTTATTGTCAATGACAACAATATAGATGGTGTTATCATGACCCATAGTGATTTGCAATGTATGCTTTCATTCCACTATGCAAAAAATTATCTAAAATATCTATTTTTATTTTTAGCTTGTTCTTTTTTATTTTATATTATGCTAGTTAACTGAACGTTTTGCATGCTTGATCTCTGATGCTCTGAACAGTAGATAAAAAGTGCTATTGTTTTACAGTAGCTATCACATGTATTAGGATTTCTGAGAAAGGATGACATATCTTCCTCAGGTATGTCTTCTCTTTGGAAATTCGAACCTCCTGAAAGAAAAATGTATTGTCTTAGTATGATTAACTTAGTAATTATTAGGCATGCAAATATCTTCCAAATGATTTTTTTAGTGCAGGTTTAACAATGCTTTGAAAAATCACTGTTATCTGGGTAAAATTTAACACATTCCTGTGAGTGTATCTGCAGGCTGCAGGTTATTTGACTCCTCCATTTCTTCTTCTTCTTCTTCTTCTTCTTCTTCTTCTTCTTCTTCTTCTTCTTCTTCTTCTTCTTCCTCCTCCTCCTTCTCCTCCTCCTCCTCCTCCTCCTCCTCCTCTTCCTCCTCCTCCTCTTTCTCCTTCAAAAAAAAAAAACAGTATGACAATGCTGCTAGCTGTTTTTTGTTTGTTTGTGTTTTTAGGTTCCAAGGCAAAGAGGCTCCATTAAGTCTGTGGTTTAGCATCTGGCTTATGTGCAGAATGAAACCCAGTAGTCTAATGAATGAACTGCCCCACAGGGTATATTTATATGACACATAGCCTGGCAATTGACAGTGGCTGGCCTGTGCAATAGCAGAGAGGGTAAGTCCCAGAGAGATATGCTCTGTACCCTTTAGCAGCCCTGAATGAACAAAAATGAATGGTGACAAGTGAAAAAATAGTAGGATCCTATTCCAGGAGATCCGGGGGTATTCAGTTTTTTTTTTTTTTACTGCTAACGCAGCTATTGACTCAATAAAAAACAAAACAAAAACAACAAAAACCAACCAAACAAACAAACAAAAACAACCGTGACCAACTCTTTCTGCTTTGTCCTTATTTGAGGAAACTCTTGCAGAGAAAAAAAAAATGTATACAAGTCACAATGAACAAATATCAAATGTCATACCTGCATGCACACAATTATCTTTTCTGATATTTGCTTCTACAATAAGATTAATGATTATTTAAAACTGAATCAGTCATATTTGAAATTATTTCTTTAGTTCTACTGTATATTGTTTATAGTGTATAATATATTACATATTATAGCTACATGGTTATAAAATTCATTCATATATACTTTATTAATTGCCTTCATATAAATTTAAAATGAAGACAATTCTCAGATTTTACAAGTAAATGCAATTTTTAATATAAAGCTGAGTACCATTTTTGAAGACATTGTCAGTCACATATGTATGAGTGTGATATGTTGTGTCAATACATACTACATTGATCTGTCTTCATGCACTTATTGGATTTAACTTTCAGTGAACCCATTAAATTAATTTCTATAGTTACAAAATTAAGATTATATTATTTCAGCAAAATTAAATGTGAAAAAAAATCACATTAAAAGAACAATGTGTGCAAAGTTAAACTATTGCTGAGACATCAAAAGGGAATGAATAATTCTGAAGTCCTGACAGAGGATTGGAAGGGTAAAAAAATATATACATGTATCATATTTAATAATTTAGAAAAAATAGTTAGAAATAAAAAAGGTAATGTTTTACTTATTTATACACTCTATTTTTACAAAAAAAGAATTCTTAGACTATTTTTTCATTCAATATCTAATGCTCACATCATTCTCCACATTGGATGAATTATCTAGTCTGAATAAACTTTAATTGGGCTATTTAAAACATGTACTGCTATTGTGAAGTGAAATAGGCATATAGTTTATCTCATTAGTATTAATTTGAATGCTCCTGGTTTTGTGCATTTTCATAGGCAGAATGTATCTTTATAGTAATTCTTCAGGTATTATTTAAAAGTATGTATAATCGTTATAAGTTTTGAAAAAAACCTATTAGATGTCAATGTTTGTTTCCCAAATGTATCAGAATTATTGGAAGTGCATTTGTTTCTCTATTACCCTCCAGAAGGCTTTACAGTAAATGATAATAGCTTAGTTCTCTTTAATCCCCTTAATTTTGTGATTACTTATATTGTTAACCTAACATATTCTAGGCATTGTTTCAAACACATTTACTCTAATATTCAAAGAATTCTATGATGGGTGTTTTTCAAGCATTTGTGTTTTATGTTCTAAAAGTCAAAAGATAAATTAAGAAGTAAGATAAACTTATTTCTGATTTTTTAAAATTATGCTGAATATTTACATTGTGAAGGATGTCATTTTTGTTATTTTGATTTAGCCTATCAATTAAGATCAGATTTGAAATGTAAAGCTGTTTCTTGTCATTTAGTGGTGTTGGACAGCAGTATAAGATGTCTAGCAGAACAGGACAGCAGAAAGGTGGAGGAAGGTTCCCGCCCTGAGACGGATTGCAGCTGCATCAGGTAGGAGAATTTTAGCAAGGCAGGAAGAGAACGGAAACAGACAAGTTTAAGGAAAGAGACTGTTTAGCAAAGAGACAGATATATCATAACTTTTTCCATCTACCTGTTTGCTGGCAGTTATTGTGGCTAATTTGACTTATTTTCTAGGGGATATCTAGGCTGGTTTATATCCCATGTGTAAAGTAAAAACTGGCCAATCAGTCTTGGATCTTGTCAGCTCAAGAATGTGGCCGAGGGCCAGGTGCCCGATAAGCAAGGATGGCAGAGCATTTTTCGAAGCTCATCTGCTCAAAAATGTTGCCAGGGCCATCTAAGGCCAAGGAGGACTCAGTATATCAAAGGCAGAGGAAGGCTTGAAGCCGGAATCGTATGTACCGTGCAGCAGGGCGGTATCTTAACTCACTCATGGGAAATGTCCCAGACCCTAAGGAAAGGAGTTACGATGAAAAAGTAGCCAGTGTGGGATGGTATTTCCAGTGAATGAGTGGATGAAAATGGAACTGGACTGTTGGTTCCTAATCAGGGTCCGTGGTCGCCTCTGGCTAGCCATCTGACAGTAGATGGCCGACTGCCAAGTTCTGGAGGAGGACCTGACCGAGTTTCGGCACCAAAATGTTGTTCTTTAGTTATAGTTATAAAAATAAAAGGCTGTAGAAGAGGGTAGGGTCCTCAAATGAGGGTCCCAAGTGAGTGGGGATCCCAAGGTAAGAGACATGGGAGAGCATAGCAGGTTGCCTACTGGTGAGGGTGACCGGGACAGGAGGGAGTAACACACCAGGCAGATATAGCTTAAATGAGGAGTTTATTTAGAAAGGGGAGTGAGGGAGAAGGGAAGAAGCATTGAGGCACCAGGAACAGAAGAGTAGAGAGGGGGAGAAAGAGAGAGAGGAGAGAAAAGGGGGGGGTAGCTGGTGGCCATCCAAAAGCAGGAGAGAGGGAGAGGGAGAGGGAGTGGGCTTGCTTTAAAAGGGAAACTGAGTCAAGGGGAAGGGTCAGAAGACTGCTGGTTTCCAACATGTGCTATTAACAAAAATATGTGTTTCCTGTTATTTGGGAGGGAATTTTTCTGTGTCTATTTGTATGCCCCTTGTCTATGAGAATCCACACATCATAAGTGCATCCTCCAGACACACTCTGGACACTGAGTCCAGCTGTCCAAGTATACAAGTGTTTAAGTCCCTATTAGTTACATGCTAAAGGGAATGGTTCCTCATCATTTCAGTTTAGCATGCTACTTTTATTTCAGTAAAGATAAAATGTTGGCAATAAACCCAGTGTTGTTGAGATTCATAAAGTAGAATTGCCCATTTTGCTTCAGAGAAGAGTTCTTATATGGGAAAATATCCATCTGAACATATATAGTTGAATGCCTCAAATGAATGTATAAGTGTGTGTGTGTGTGTGTGTAGTTCTGGTACTTCAACCTGGGGAACACATGTTCCTTTTCTTCACAATTATACACACTAACATTTACTATCATGGAAATGGACATTGCTTCCTTTATCCCTTCGTTTTCTTTTTCTACTTATCAGCAATGGTAAGATAGATATGAATGATATGTGTTATTTGATATCAATTTTGTGTTCTGTGTGTTTTTTAATATATGTTCATATATACATAAAAATAGAACCACGTTAAGTGTATGAAACAATAGAGTTGATGATAAAACTAGTACATATCAGTGAAACAAAAAAAGTTCATTGGGAAATATTTGTGTATATTCATAACATACTAATTAGTATTCAGACCTTTTGAAGAAAAATACTTTTGCACCAAAGATGGAAAGCTGACACTGTTTCTTGAACTAGTAAAGTTTGAAGAGTTTTCTTTCTGTGTTCTGTGTTTATAGACCTAATCCTCCAATGCTTTCTTCTTCTTAGGTGTACCTGGCAAGTGAAAACTATGAGTTTACATTGATGAGACAATCACTGTATCAGTCACTGTGTTTTTATGATTTGTACTTAGTCTTGAAACACAAAGTGAGCAGCTATTATTGCTCCCACCTCATAGTGCCACATGGCTATCAAGTGACATCCAGATTTCAAACTAAAGATTCTATTCAAAGCATCATACTGAGGTCCTCAAGCAAAGTTTTAATGGAAGTGCTTTGCCCCGAAGGAAAAATTAGGAAGCAATAACAGCATTATATAGTTTGGTTGGCATAATTAAGCATAACTTTATTTTTACTTTTTTAAAATAAGCCGTTACCTTTAATTTTCTTCACAACTTTAACTAATTTCAAAGTTATTTTAAATTCCAAATGATCATAATACTACATTCCATATTATATGCACACACATAAAATTGAAATGTAAATGTAAATATATACTATCAAGGCAGATGACTGATATCCTTATAAAAAGATTAGATAAACATTACAAAATCAAAATACATAACATGATACTGAAATGAGTATTTCATTTAGAAATTAGCTCAGTAGGATAGATCTATCTCTTCTTTAGTATACTGTATGCATTTCTATTTATAACAAAGTAATTACTAAAGGATGAAATAAATCAAGTTCAATGATTGTGTAGTAAAAATTTTTATCACTGCACATTATAAGAAATAAAACAATTATGTTATCGTTTTATATTGCCATTTGTTATAAACATCTTATTGTAATTTTATATGCCATCTGTAAGTACACAGCTTTCCTATGTGTGCATTCCTTCACTATCTACCTTGATAAAGCATTTGCCTTTACTACCTCCTTGATAAAGCATCAAGTGTTTAGCTTTGCTGTGTTACATATTTCCATTTTCATTTCATAAGCATGGAAGTCCAGTTTGTAAGGTGCTATGTGCTTCCTCTAGATCACCAGGGTGAAGACTAACAAAAGCAGGCTTGAGCCTATGCCCCTGCTGATGAGTATTGAAGACATGGGAGATGTCATTCTGTAAATATGTTTCTCATATTGGTTAATGAATAAAACACTATTGGCCAATACGAAAGCAAGATAGGCATGACTAGGAGAGAAGGAGGATTCAAGGAGGAGGAGATTCAAAATGTAGGACTGAGAGAATAGAATGCCAGGATCTCTCTCCGGTAAAATGAGACCATGTGGAAATACTTAGATCGATAAAAATGGGTTAATATTTATGACAGATCTAGCCAATAAGAAACACTAGTAACAGTCTGACATCAGTATATCTAATACATCGTCTCTGTGCGTTATTTGGGGCTAGCACAGCAGTGGGACCAGGCCGGTGGGACAACTTATTCTTAACGCATTAGTACCATTCCTTGAAGTCCATGGGCAGTTGATGGTTATAAACTCTGTTTTGGAAGCATTGTAAGAGTCTGAGTTAATATCTATCTAGATCCATGGAAGCACTATCCATGAGTAATTTAAGCTGAACACACAGGCAAATTGTTGTTAAACAGTCTTCTTATTCCATTCTTTTTTGATTAACTTGTGTATTAACTTCTAGAAAGATTTCTTTCAAAATAGAATTTATCATCCCAATGGCTATCTGATAAACAATAGATAAAGTAACAAGGAGGGAAGTATTTCGAGGAGATACTGGTTAAAATTATATTTCATATTAATTGCAATGGAAGATACAATTGAAACTATACTACAAACCTACAATGTCTGCATTTTATTGAAAATTGTAGATGACAAAACTGAGTATGGGCTTGCAAAATTTGAAAATCATTTGTGAAAAACTCTATATGGGTCTGGGCATATAGCACAGAACAAATCAAAGACATAAAATATAAGACAATTATTGCTGAACATGTGGTAGTGTTGATAATGATGAGTCAAGCAAACACTTGATCCTTAACATCAATAATGGGAAACATCCTGAATCGGTTTTTAAAAGTACTTAATTGCCTTCTTTTTCTGACATTGTTTTATAAAAGTGATACACTCAATTCTTAACATTGAAACATTATTTGTTTTAGAAATGATGGTCTAAAGTTTAACATAGTAAAGGTGTGTTATCTTTTATCTTTGTTGGCAAAGATTTAGTCATGTGATTTTTGGTTTACAGGTGGAAGTATTATTCAGAAAACCATCACAGGAAAACTGGGCAATTACTCTCACCCTTCTTGATAGCATGTATTTCATTTTAGTAAATCAATCATGTCCAGCTATAAATATAGCTGCCTCAGTTGAAGGCTTTCAGTTGAATTTTCTCAGACAAATCACACACATAACATTTTAAATAATAATTATTATTTTGTTGTTTTTAATTGAAATAGAATCAAATCACTTTCCCCTTCCCTTTCCTCCCTCCATTGCCTTGTAACTACACTCCTTCAGTATCTATTCAATGCCTCCAACTCAGAAGTTGATAACCTCTTTTTCTTTGAATATTATTGTTATATACATATAGATGTGTGTGTGTGTGTGTGTGCGCGCGTGCGTGTGCATGTGTGTGTGTGAGAGAGAGGTAGATAAACAGACATAATAGATAGATGACAGGTAGACAGATGATAGATAGATGATACTTAAATGATAGATGATAGACATAGATGATACATGAGACAGAATTTGTTGAATCTGTTTTTATTGTCTGTGTGTATATGGTTTCAGAGCTGACAATTCTGGATTAGACAACAAATTAGGGGGCGCATAATGGGCAAAATTAATTCTCCTATTCCCTGAAGTCAATAGTTGACTATAGTTCTTTGTCTAAGGGTGGACCCTACTAAAAAAATCCCATTTGACATGAATATTTTCATTGATATTGCCATTGTTTGGGGCTTGTTTATTCAGCTATTTATAGGAGAGATGACTTCACAGCACACTTCCTGACTCCTTTAGTCATTCTAAACTTCCGTGAAGTTCCCTGAGCCATAAATGCAAAACTAGGTATAAATGTATGCACCAGGGCTGGGCTTTCCTGTGATTTGCTGATTTCTGCATTGTGCCCATTTGTGGTTTCCTGTGATCCTCCTTTGCTGGAAAAAAGAAAAAAGAAAAGGCCTTATTTGATAAAGGATTTTAGCTGCACTTATCTGTGTGTACAATGATAAAATTTACATTGTAACAAGGAATTATGCTGGTCTAGGAAAATGGTTGTGGTAGATTTTTTTCCCAAGGTTTATGACCTCACTAGCCCTAAAAGCCTGACTATGTTTTGAGCACAAAGTATAATTTCCCTCCTGTTGAGTGGACCTTACTTTAAACTAGACAGCTGTTGGTTGCCACAGACATGTGAGTACCACCTGTTGTTCCTTTACATATATGTAATCATGCTGTTTGTTGTCATGGATCACATGTGTTGCAGCTTGGTAGTACTATTTAATGGCTTCTCTCCCTTGATAGCTTGCACAGTATTTTCTGAATCATGGAAGCTGATCAGATCCATCTGAAATAACTCAAGTCTTATGTCCTAAGTGTGCAGTATCTTCAGCAATACAGGTCCCACTCTATAACCCTGAGAAACAATCAAGGGCGACATACGTCTTTAATCAACTTGGGAGTCACTTGGACTACCATTACAAATTATTAAAAAGGAGGTTTTGAATTCCTAGTACTGAATTTTGATATATTATTTATTTACCAAAACTTATGCACAATGTGTGTGCATGTATCAACACATCTATGTGTGTGTTTATACATACATACATAAATACATATTATATGCATGCAAACATATATTTATTTATGTCTGTAAGGAAATTAAGCCACTTAGCCTGGCAATTTTCCCCATGAAAATTGAAGACAAATAAGCATTATGTAACCTACTGGAATTCATAATTCAACTTTCTATTTCAAAAATATTAATGCACCAAACAACATCATTGAAGCATGTTTGTTTTCCAAGTGTCTTCTCAGTTTTGTGTTTATACACTACAAAATTCGATCAAGAAACATTGTGAAAAAATGTTTAAATATTGTAATCAATTTAAAACAAGGAAAAATCCATGGACATTTTGTAAAAACAGAATTCTAAATCAATAGTAAGTTCTAGGATGATACATTAGTCTTCCTTATAATTGTGTACATCAACAAAATATTTTGTAAGAAGACAAGAAGTTATATTACCATCTTGGCATTATGTACATAAGGGAAAATGTAGAATATTCTGTGGGATTTTTAATTAAATGCATTATAATAATTAAGAAAAACTGAGGTTTTAATAGTAAAATTGCTAATCACTCTGTCAAGCAACTTTACATATCATATAATAAATACATAGATAGGTATATGAATGAGTAGATAAATGGTAGGTAGGGTAGGTAGGTGCATGAACCACTACCTAGAAAGAGAGAATAGGACTAAGTATGGTTTTGAGCTTACATCATTTGGCATTTGGTATTATAATACCTACATTAGAAACTTAAAATTCCAGCACAGCAACTTGAAAACGAAAGTATTTCTAAGTTGTTTGAATTTCAGTGGAGAAAAAGTAGATGTGACTTGTAAACAGTAACTTGAAATACTGCTTTGGAGGACAGAAGATAATTTTCACATTTTTCAACTAGATGCTTCTTAGCTATAGATCAATATACCCCTGGTTTCAAATGATCAAGACTTCTAGTTAACATGTTATAAGGACCTGATAATTTCTCCTTCACAGAGGCAAAATTATATGTGGAAACAAAACCTGATACAGTATATTCTACATGGAGCAGTAATCACCATGTTCTTTCTATGGGAAGAAACCTGAGTGAAAAGTGTGTAGCTCGAAGAAAGTATAGGGGAAAACAGCAGGACAGAGGAAACACAGATAGATGGACAGATGTTTGTATTTGCCTTAATTATGATTTCTTTTTACCTCTCTAATAAAAGCTGGCCTCATTACAGTTGGCTTATACCTCTGATAAAAAAAAAAAAAAAGTTTTCCTGGAGTGTTGAATGAGTGACAATTGCTGTTTTGTCAGACACTGGTGTCTTCTCATGGGTCCAAGACCAGAATGAAGCCAATGATCCAAGTGTCCATTGTTGTGCCCTGGATCTTGTTCATGTCTGCTTTCCTTTTATATAGGAAAATTTCTAGCAAAACTTTTTATTCCCTCTCCTTTCTCTCTCCCTTTTCTTTCTCCCTCCATTCCTTCTACCTCCTTCCTCCCTTGTTACTTCCTCTTTCTCTCTTTATTTGTTAGTCCAAGCTCCAGGCTGCTCCCTCACTTGCTATATAGATTCAGTTCAAGAGGGTGTCAGCTTGAGACATGACACAGCTTGTGGCTCAAATAGTAATGGGTACCTGGGGAGCACTGGCTTAGCTTCACCGCTGCTTACTATCTTTTAGACTCAGCATCTTCCTCTCTGTTCACATATTGCCATTCTTGTCACTTACTTGTCTGGTTATATCACTGAAAGGCCATTTCAAAGGCAGTAAATCAATATTTATGCACAGACATTAAAATTTACTTCAGAAGATGCCATCAAATAATTTGGGAATCAGGA